>NW_005842632.1:63761-67342 GCF_000455745.1 Alligator sinensis | reverse complement strand
GCAGTGGTGACACAGCGGAGAGTCAGGCCACCCCAGCGCAGGCTGTGAGCAGCTGCAGCAGGAAGTTTCAGCCACAGGGAGAGGAGGGTGGGGACTGCTTTTCCCCCATGCTGAGCACCAGCTCGTTCCCTGTAGGTGAGAGCAGGGTCGGGGCTGCACACTGGTCCCCGCCTGTACCACAGGGCTGCCTGTACCACGTGGGCCGGGTCTGCTCCCCCCTCTCCTTTCTGGCACAGACTCCTGCCAGCCTGCCCCCTGTGCTCCTATGGCCCCACTCTGGGTCCTGCCAGTACTAGCCCCGGGACATTGGTGCAAGCCCCACACTCCCGCTCCCTGCCATTTCTCCCCCCTCACCCCCCAGCTTTCCCCATTTGCCTGCCTGCCCGCTGGCCACTCTGCACTACATGGCTCCTATTCCCTCATTCATACCCACCCCCCACCCCCCAAATAAGAAATCACTTCTGCATATACACCACAAACGCACACAAATCAGGACAAAAATATTTGTTTAAATTAAATTAAAATATATTATTATGGGTGTTTGATTTTTAGTATGTAATTTGTTTTTTCCCCTCTGAAATGGCAAACCCTCCTCCCCAAAGGAGTACTTCCAGGGGCAAACGTGGGGACTTCTGGTGGCAAAGGTCAGAGGTTAGAGGCAGGACTTCCAGTCCCAAGATGGCAACCAGAGTGCAGGGCACCTGACAAGGGGTGGGGCTACCCATGCGGCCCTTGACAGCTTGCCAAAACTCAGTAAATGGCCCTCTGCCCGAAATGATTGCCCACCCCTAAATTAGACTGTCAGCTCTTCAAACCAAGACAAATAAGGGCTAGAAAGGAGAAAAGAAGCAAAAAAAGTGACTTGTCCAAGGTCACACAGCAGGTCAGTAGCAGAGCCACAAAAAGAATCAGATCGTCTACTTCTCAGTCCAGTGCCACCTGAATTCACTGATGTTTACTGTTTTAATGGAAATCCTCTGTTACTTAGCAAGGAGTATCCTCTGTTACCTTTGGCCAGTGGAGAAAAGGAAATTTGATTTTTCCAATTATCTGATTGAAGTCTGGTTCTAACATGATCCAACCTGGTATTTCTGAATTTTTTCTTGTGCTCTGACAACCATATCATGGAACATCAATGAGCTAACATTCCTCATGCAAAACTGATTAGGAACATTGTAAAGCTTTACAGAATCATCACTAGGTCAGCTAACTTGGATTATCACAGCCAATGTTCATTTACCTGCACCTCTACCAATATCATACATGCCATCACCTCCTTACAGTGCCACTCTAGGACATGTTCCCACATGCAGGGGTGTGTGCTTGCAGCATGAAAAAAAAGTAGTGGCACAAATTTGTGCCATTACTTTTTGCCACTGCACACACTCCTGCACATGCACTCTGGTGAAGGGCAAAATGCCCAGCTTCAGGCAAACTGCTGTTTCCCTGTGCTCCTCCCAGCTCCTGGCGTGCTAGGGTTTCCCAGTAGCAAATTTTGTTTTAATATGCTGGGCACATAGTTTGTGGCACCACAAAGAGGTTTGCAGCACCATAAACCATATGTGCCTGCACATCTGGATCCAGCCCTACTGTCTACAGTGGACAGATGGGGCGTTCCCTACATATAAGAATGAACACCAATCTGATATCAGGTCCAGAAAGACAGACAAGCCAGTGGCAGAACACTTATTCTCCCTTGACATTCCACTGCTGACTGCAGGGTAACTGTTCTTAGACGACAAAACTTTAAAAGCCATCTTGAATGAGAAATTGCAGAACAAGAAACCTTCCCCAAACTGTAGTGTGTTAAGTATGATCTAAACTAAAGAGTTCTTGTTCCAGTATCTGTGTTCACTTTTATAACCCCTATGTCTCTCAGTGGGTCAACTGCTTTGTTCTTTTTCTTTCCTACCTACCTTGACTCCTTCAGCAGTGCTCCCTTTTGCCTCCCCCTTCCCTGTCCTTTGTATTCTATTTGCTGATTCTATTTAGAAGTTCTGCTTCCTGCAGTCTCTTCACCAAATATGAAGCTCAAAGCTTATACCACGTCTCTAATTTAGTTAGCCTATAAGGTGCAAATCTATCCTACCTTCTGACTTACTCTAGAAACACAGAAATTAGCCATATTCAAATCTAAAAGCAATTTACATTCCTGAAGCATAAGTCATATCAGGATAAAAATGTCAGTTTCTCTCATTAGCTATGCCAGTCAAGACCGCATCATAACAAGAAAAGCAGCACAGGGCACATTCTTCTTTTAGGCCCTTCCCTACCAAAGATATATTTGTGTTCCAGGAATATGAGCTAAATAATTGTATATATGGATGCAATGATACAACTGACATTTTAAACGTGGCTTGGAGTAAAAGGTGTGGCCAAGAGATTGAGTCATGGATCTCCATTCTGCTACCAAAGAGAGGGATCTGATAAACCACTGGTAGGAAGAATAAGAGTTGGTAAAATAAGATAACCAAAAATTTAATAAGTACTATAAAAATTACAGTGCATTTTAGAAAATCAGTACCAGAAAACTTGTATAACTAAGTTTTGTATTTTTCTCCACTAGGGATGATACTCACCCCAACTAAGAGGCTTAGGGGAGGATTTTGGCATGATAGAAATCCCATTTATACTCCACATAATGCAAGTCTGACTTAAATACAGGCAGTCCTCGGACTTACAATACAATTGGTTCCTGAAAGCTTCGTCTTAAGTCTAAACGTTGTAACCCGGAACCGATTTTCCCATAGGAAACAATGTTATAAATGGGAGATTGGTTCCTGAACCAAGGCTCAATACCCTATTTTCACCAAAAATAACCCAGAATTTTGTACTCAATCAATTATAGATGAGTAATATAGCTACATTAATATATTTCTATTGTAAATAGCAATCATATTGATTTGGAAGGACTTCTTTGATGCAACTTTGCTGGACTTTTTGAAGGGCTCTTGGCTGGAATTTTCTCGGGAGTCTTGGCTGCAGGTTTTTCTAGAGTCTTGTCTGCTTTCTTAAAGAAAGTGTCCGAGGAAGTTTGGAAAGATGTTCTCCAGGGAGATGGGCGATGCAGCAAACTTGTTCACTAGTGTGGTGTCAGGTCAAATCAAGCGTTGTAAAGTCGAAAGTGACGTCCAAACATTGGAACACAGTGTCAACTTACAAACATTGTAAGTGCAAAACATTGTAACTTGTGTCACAACCCAAAGGGTGTGATTTTTGTTTGTGTGTGCTTCGGCACTGCTAAATTGTCCCCGCTAAATTGCAGCTTCCTTGCACGGTGGAGTTTTCTGCTGCAAAAGAGAACCCCGGTGCAAGGGAGAATTTCCCGCCAATTTGAAGCTTTCTTTGCAGGGTGCATTTCTTTGTTGCAGCACAGAAATGCTCGTTGCAAAGAGTTCCCACCATTTGTATGCTAATTCGAGCCCCATTATTGGCCAGTTCTAAATTATTCACACGTGGCAGCTAGTGATTGGCTTGCTAGCCGTATAAGAGGCTTGAGTGGTTTCCGCCCAAGTTGGAGGACTCCACGAACAAGGGAGGAGGAGACTTCACGCTGTGTGAAGATCTCTAAGCGCTGCGGA
>NW_005842632.1:43053-63719 GCF_000455745.1 Alligator sinensis | reverse complement strand
TGTGAGTCCTTGCCGGACGACTCCAGAGCTCTTCTACCCGGGTTCGAGTCCTGCAGGTTTACTTTCCCGTCGCCGAAACCCTTCGCGACGTACCCTCGTATTTTCATCTTCCCGTCGCCGGAACCCTATGCGACGTACCCTCATGCCCTGCAGGTTCGAGTTTTGTTTTCTTTTCTCTCTGTAACCGCAACTTAAGCAAGCTTTCCAGCCTACACCACTGCCATCTCGGTGTAAGTAAACAATCTTTTAAAACTACCGCTACGCGTCCGTGCCTAATTCCAGCTCGAAGGCCTTCCCTCTCCGCCCCGGCGTGCCCGGGCTGCTGGCCACAGCCCGCATGCAGCGCGAAAAGGGCTCGGGTCGCTCCCGGCCCGCACAACTTGAAACATTGTAAGTTGAGGACTGCCCGTAATAATGTTTTCCTCCTGCACTCCATCTTTCCTGGGGTGATCTGCTCTCTCTGTGAAAAGTTATCTTGATTTGAGACAACTCTCTTCACTAAATAATCTGTAATTCCTTGTCATCCTCCTGACCCCCAAACTACAGTGTCATTCCATAAAATGAATTTCTCCTGTTGAGAGAAAGATTTTTTTTTTAACAGCCACTTGAGAGACTTTCTATTTTTTAATGAACCCATACTTAGTGATTTAGTCCCTCTATCAGGGGCGGGCAATTATTTCGGGTGGAGGGCAACTTACTGAGTTTTGGCAAGCTATCAAGGGCTGCATGACAGGCAGCCAGGGGCAGATAAATATTAATTTTCTAAGTTTTTTAGGGGCCCTGCAGGCCAGATAGAATGGCCTGGTGGGCCGCATCTGGCCCGTGGGCCATATTTTGCCCACCCCTGCCCTATATAGTATTTAGCATCATGATATGCAGTTGAAGTATGTGAAATATTAGTTTCTGATAGTTAAGTATCTAAAATATTATCTCTAATAACTATTTTAATTATGATACAATTTTCCATTTATACACAAGCAACTGAGAACTAGCATGAATGAATCCATTCAGAAGTCTTACTGATTTGAGTACACATATTTTTGCCAGCTGCATGTCCAAACAGCACAGGTTCTCCATTAAAATGAAGGAAGATTTCTTATGCTGATGAGGAAGAAGCATGCTGGGAGTTGGGCTTGAATTTCCTAGGTCTCCTCCAAACTGGTGACAGATTCTTGAACTATTCCAATAATTCAAATTATTTCTGCTAGTGGGTTGCCAAGAGCGCCTGAAGGAAGAAATCCAACTGGCAGTATAAACTTACAAAAAACTCTTACCTATTAAGAAGGCACACTAATGTTGTGCAACTAAACAGGATTCAGATATGGAACTATATCAAATTATTTGCTTGTCTCTGAATTCATGATACTGCCAAGTCATCACTTCAGACTAAAAAATAAAATAAAGGCAATATCCGACACAATCTGATTCTAACTGTGTCATGTTTGACAGGCACATTAGGTTGTAACAGTTACATGCTACCAAAATAACCAGCCACGACATAATTACTGTCTTTTTCACTCTCTACTATCTTATGAATTGTCCACAGAAGCTGCAGCTACTATAAAGTAGATTAATCTAGAGAGAGCAAATGCCATGCAAGAGAAAATAATATGCATATGGAGTTATCTTCCTTCAAAATAAATTGTAGAATACCACTAGTACTAGTAATGGCTTGCTAATGGCTGAAGAAAGTGGCTAAAAAAAGATTATTAAAATAAACTAAGTTATCTTACCATATCTCAAAACTGACACCATCACAAATAGCAACTAAAATATTTGTGCTAATATTACTATTTAAAATTCTATTTCACCTTCAGATATTTAAATGACACTTAAACAGCCACATAACTATAATTTTTGGCACAATATGGATTCTATATACAGTTGTATAGTTATGCTCACAAGAGCTGCCCACTTTCTGCATAGGCTCAAGTGTGGAACAGAATCTCAAGGGCACGATCCTAACACTGGGTAAGTCCCAAAAACTTTAGTCACTAAAAAACCACCACACCTAGAAAGTGTTTGACAAAAGAGATGGTTGAACTGAGCCCTCCCACCTTTTAGCCCAGTAGCTTAGTGGTTAAGCCACTTGACAGAGCTTGTTAGAGGGGCCAGAATTTTTGAGACAGAAAGAATTTAGCCAAGTTGAAAAGCTCTAACAAGAAACATTAATTTCTCATCATACAATAAATTGTTAGAAAAAACAAACTAAATCATTATCCATCCACCACTGGTGGAGTATTGGGGAAAGAGAATCACATTAATTTGTTCTCTGCGTTGAAGTGATCAGATCTCATTCAAACTGTGGGACTAGAAAAATGGACAATTTATTAAAGCTCTGCTCTACAAAAAAAGTATGCATCAACAGGTATTGAGGTTATACATAGGAAACCCTAGGAAAATACAAGTATACTTTACCTTTAACATTTTTTCCAAATCCCATAGACGCAGCAACTGCACTCTCCTCTTGTCTTTTGCCGTTTGTTTTCTCTTTCATTACATCATCATCACTTGAAACATCATCAGAGCTCATCTTCTTTTTCTTCTTTTTTTTATGTCGAGGTGGAAGCTTTTTTGGGAAAGTAAACATGGGGAATATCACAAGGAGCATTGCAATGGCACAAAGGAGGAATCCACTCCACCTACAGTCAGGAAATATGAACAGCAGTTGAGAACCAACACAGTGTGAGACAAAAATGACCAAATAAACTACAGTGGCTATCACACTGTAAATCACAGTCTGTCCCAGCTTTTGAAAAAAATATTTATCAGCAGAACACCACAAAGCCTCTTGTAAAATGGATTATACCTTTAGAGTCACAAGCTAAGGGTCTCCCCCATGCACAAACCTCTCCTTCCCCATAAATAGGTGGTTTGGAATCGTCATTGGAAAAAAGCAGACTTAGTCCCCTTAATCACACAAAGAATTCTGCAGGGCCTTGAGGACATGCATGCAGGGAATGTATAGGCTGGAAGACAAGGCAGTGACTGAGTAGCTGAAGGAAAGCACTCATCCGCCTAAGAACCCAAAAGTTTAACTTTACCGAGGACCCCATCTATTCAGAGGAACCTCCTTTAAGGAGGATTTTAAGTGTAAGTGAATCTCTAACAGCCAGCAAGTAGGCCAGCACATGGCAGCAAGCTCATGTTCCAGTGGAAGAACTCAGAAAACTTAAGAAGGGAAACTATAGAATCACATGACCTCCTTCATGGGGATTTAATAGAGAAAACAATTCACCTGTAAGGGAGGATTCACTTGTAAGGGAGGAACTCAAATTTGCTCCATACAATTGCTTGAACCTATGGAAAGCCTGGCTTTCACTACAAAAATTCTGAAGTCCAACTGTGAACTCCTTTTACACAAATGTAAATTAATGAATGATCAATATACTACATCAAAAAATCAATGATATTACGCCAGCTCAGAAACCCTATGAGAGGGGAATCTGTTCCTTTGACTTCAAATAATATGCTTTCAGGCTAGGTTTTTTAGACTTGTTCTATCATCTGATGCCCAGAGTTCTATCCCTGAGCCAAATATTTCATAGTATGTGTCTGAAAATATTAATAGAAGGTGACAGGACTTCCTATCTGAATAAGAGAAACAGTATTTGGCTTCATTTATGCAATGCAAGAGAAATGCATGATGTACTTTAAAATGGAACAAAATATGCCACACAATGCACAGATGATGATTTGTGGATGACGAATTATGATGGTTAAAAACAAGTTTAAATCCTGAAAATGTAGCATCATGTTTCTAGAAAATTTTGCAGGCAGCTCTCATAAGGCAAATATAAGTGACTGAAAGTTTTGACTAGTTTTGATGTTACATAAGCAGAAAATCCCTTATTCACTCATTTTAGCTGATAAAATACATGGATTAGAAATAGGACTTTTAGAAGGATTAGTAGGCACTATCAGGGAATAAATTACTACAGTACATAGAAATATAGCAGAAATTCCTTTTAGGATATCAGGGAGAGACACTACAAAGCAATGATTAAGGAAATGGTCTTGGCAATAATAAATAGAAATAAGACCATCCACTCAGCAAAGGACACTGGCATGTATCAACAGGTGAAATTAAAATCTAAAGAAGCCATTATGGCAGCGTACCAAGTGCTGGATATGTCATAATTGCAGCACAGTACATAACCTTGTGTCTTGCTTTACAGGAAAGATGGCAAAGAAATGGAAAATAGACCAGAGTGGACAGCAAGAATAATAAGTAATTTCACTATTAGCAATTAGGATACAGCAGACAAAATCCTGGAGGATACCCCAAAGGCTTCTGAGCAATAACTAGGCTTTCAAAAGGAATGAAAGCTAGAAAGTACAAATGGCACAATATCTTTCAAATCCTTGTGTGGAATCATGGGGAAAGTAGTGTGAGAAGAGCCAAGCATAAGTAGACTCAAAATTAGGCAAATAGAAATGTCTCTTCAGATTGACAGACTTCCAAGACATGCAGAGCCACCTTCCATGAGAATATATCATTAATAAAGCATGGTAGTCATCTTAAAGAATATAGATTTTCACGTAATTTATCTCTGAATTCAAGCAGATATCCAAGTATAAATTACTGGATCGTTGTATAATTACGATAATATTGAATGTAAGGTAATTTAAAATGCATAGTGCCTGGAAATTATTATTTGGTTACAACTTAGACAATTTAGCCAAAGATGCATTGAGTAAGAATCCAGAATTGCAGTGACTTGAGCAAAGCCAAATTCTAATTTTTCATTGATTTTCAGCAGAATATAATAAATCCTCAGAATGGCATGATTATTGGTTTTAACTGACCTCAGAATATCTAAGTTAAATTGCTTCTGAGAAAGAAGCCTTCTCAGTACAACACTAGGAAGGTAGTTGTTACTTCTCTCTCTGTTCTTTCCATTCTCAAAGGGTATTTTTTTACACATGCACACGTCACAGCACCAGGCACTTTGAAAAGCACCCAGCACTGCGGCGCATACAGTTGTATAAGTAGCAAAATGTGTGTCAGCGCTGAGAAAATGGCACTGGTACGCTTTTGAACTAAAACACCTTGGAGGTGCTTTAATTCAAAAGCGCACCGCCACCATTTTCTACGCACTGATGCACATTTTGTCACTAATACAACTGCACACAATGCAGTACAGTTTGCCTCAGCTCACGTGCGGAGCAGACTCAATTAACTGAGTCTGCTCCGAAGCAGTGAATCTCTGGTGCATCGGTGGAAAAAAGTATGGGTATAAATGCCCCAACATATCAGGACTTTTAAGAGAAATACTAAATTTTTTTTAATCTATTTCTTTAGAAATCTGGTGATGTCAATTACATAGCTAAATTCTTTTTCAAGTTTTTGAGTAAATATCCATTGCATGGATCATGGCTATTACCGAAGTTAAATCAAAATCCAGCATCAATCCTTGTCAGGCACTATTGCAAAGCACTCCATAGGAAAAACAAATATGCAATAGGTAAAGGCAGACATCACCCGTGTCTTGCCACAGCAACAGAAAGGAAATTGTTATGTTAGCATATGTTTATATGGTCTTCAGAGGAAAACAAAAACAACCTATAGTCAGTCCTTGCTAGTCTAATCTGAGAGAAAAGTTTTCTCCTGGCCTTAAATCTGACAATTGGCCTGATCCTAAGTGCATCAGCCAAACACTTGACTGCTGGTAAGAATTTTGGTAGAGACCTACCTAAATCACATGTTCGTGGATTTTGTGGAAACCTCAAAATCTGGGCTTACCTGCAAAATCTTGCCCATGGGAAGAAAAAACAACTTAATAAAAATAAGTTTTTATTAATTCTTCCCCTCCCAGGAGGGCCTTGCAGCCCAGCCCACCCAGGAGGAGAAGGTCCTGGTTAGTGAGGTGTCACAAAGGGGGGGAGCAGACAAGACGGTGGCTGCCCCTCCTCCCCTGAGGCCTCTGCCAATCAGTGCTTAGGGGTGGGGCCAGACGAAGGTCAACCAGCAGTCAAGACGGCAGCCACATCCTCATCCCACCTCACCTCCAAGGCCTCTCCACCAGTCAGTACTGAAGGGTGGTGCCTCTCTGACAATCAATGCTGAAGGGCCAGGCCATCACAAAATGCCCACAAAATGGGCTCTTCATGCCAGGACAAAGCCAGGAAAATGACTTTGTTTCACCATGAGCTAAGTAAGTCCCTAAATATCCAGATACTCCATTCAATCCCACCCCACAGCTATGAGTATATCTATTGCTTCAGAAGAAGATAAAAAATCCCGAAGCATAGAAACTAAATAAGTTATTTATAGGGGAAAGTGGACAATTATTCCGAGCTACTCCAGCCAACCAGCAGCAGCTCTGAAATGTGGAATTACTACATAGGGTTGGCATTAAGTTTCCTTCCCTATAATGGGAATATCATATATTTGTATCCAGGTATCACAAATATTGATTACTGGTTCCCCACACTCAGCACACATTAAACCCACATGCAGGGCAGCCCATGCAGAACTGCCCATGAACTTGCCAGGCAGTTGGAGCCCACCGACTCCCACCACACATGCATTTTGAGGCATACAAAACATCCACAATGATGTTCCACATTAAATGCCATTTATGACAACTGAATGTATGGTATGCTACCATTTACCATGCGATAAATGCCAGTTCTGCCAGGGGCCGTTATGGGTGCAGCTCTGTTCCATGCCTGTGGCACAGAATCACTTGAAAACTAAAATGCATTAATTTAGTTAAAGTCTGAATTTAATACTGAGGTATGAGCATGAAGGCTAGGGACAGATATTACACACAGACCAGTGTAAGTGACTGGAAACAGGTTTAAACCTGTAACAGAACAGAAGTTCAGCACACACAAACCCGTTTCAAAATGGTTGAACCCAGTTTAAAATAGACCTGGATGGTTGTGGTATCACACTTAACCGATTTCGGTTAAACCAGTCTGTCAAACTTCTGTCCCAGATCCCCTCCTGACTCAAGTTACTTTGCAGTCTCCCAGCACCCCAGCATACTTTGAGGCCCCCTGCAACCTCCCCCCTCATAGAGCGGCCCCCTGGAACACGGCTCACGCTCTGGTATTCCAGCCCAGTGCCAAGCTGACCCAACCCCAGGGCTGTCACAGAGCTGCATGCACAGCTCCTCTGCCCAGCTACAGGCCCCAACTCTGGGCAGCATGCAACCCAGAGCAGGCAGGGTCCACACAGCCCTGGCTTGGCCAGCATGCTTGCAGGGAGGGGATATGGCAGGGAGCCAACAGGGAGTCTTCCCTCAGTATCTGCACAGCCCCAGTTTGGCCAGCACACAGCCCAGAGCTGGGGTGGGGAGGTGCACAGGAAGAGCCAACACAGACGCTTCCCCCAGGGTCCCTGTTGACTCCCCCCGCCAGCTCTGGGCTTTGTGCTGGCCCAGCCAGGGATATGTGGACCCTGAAGGGAGCATCTGTCTTGGCTCCCTATGCTGCAGCCGGCCCAGCTGCCAGATGCCTCGGGCTCAGTGTGGGGAGGGTCTGCAAGGGGTTGGGGCCATGTTCCCCACAGCCAATAAAGGAAGGCCCCAGCTGATCTAGGCTCAGCTGCCCTCAGAAACATCCAGCAGGCAGGGAGGTGTGCAAGAGTCCCCTCCCCCACCCCTGACCTGGCTTCTGGTTCTCGCCAGTGCAGGCATCTGTTTTCCCCCATCGAAAGAGAAATGTGTGTTCTGTTCTCTCCTGATCCCACCTGCGCAGTTTAGAGAAACCCACATGGATTGATCCAATTACCCCTTGGGCTTTTTGACTATCTGTACTTAGCCAAAATGTTATGGCCTGTGATACAAAGAAGGTCAGGTTAAGACCAGAAAAGTCATTACATACATAAAATCCAGAGCTCGGATTTGGGACATCATGGCGATGATCCCAGACCTCATCCGGCCCTCTGATCACTACCCCTTGGTCCTCACCCATGTGGGCACTAATGACGTGGCCAGGAGTAGCCCACACTTCTGCGCAGGAGACATGCTAGGGCAGGACGGGCTATATCTCTCCCCAAAAGGTAAGTGTGTTTTCTCTTCCAGGTTGGCTGATCTTGTATGGCGAGCTTTAAACGAGGTTCATCAGGGGATGAGGATGCAGAGGGTCAGGGATGATCTAGTTAGTGAACTTTTGGAGGGGCTGGACATGTTTAAATCAGTAGGTCCAGATGCTCTTCATCCAAGGGTCCTGAGGGAACTGGTGGAGGTCCTGGGTAACTATATGCCAGTTAGTCTCACCTAGGTCCTTGGGAAGACCTTTGAGAAAATTATCAAGGAACACATCTGTGGGGGCCCAGCATAGGAGGTAACGCTCAGGGGCAACCAACACAGGTTCATTGCGGGCAGATCCTGCCTGACTAACCTTGTTTCCTTTTATGACCAGGTCACAAAGTCCTTGGATGTGGGTGTTGAGGTGGATGTCGTCTACCTGGACTTCAAGAAGGCCTTTGACACTGTTTCTCATCCCATTCTCATAAAAAGTAGGCAACTGCGGCATTGATACCTACAGTCAGATGGGTGGCAAATTGGGTTGACGGTCGCACCCAGAAAGTGGTGGTGGATGAGTCATTTTCGACCTGGAGGGATGTGATTAGTGGAGTTCCCCAGGGCTCAGGCCTGTGCTATTCAACAGCTTTATCAGCGACTTGCAGGTGGGCATGGAAAGCACACTGTCCAAATTCGCTGATGACACAAAGATGTAGGGAGAAGTGGGCACACTGGAGGGGAGGGACAGCCTCCAACTAGATCTAGACAGGTTACAGAGGTGGGCAGATGAGAACAGAATGGAATTCAATGCAGACAAGTACAAGGTGCTGCATCTAGGGAGAAGGAACCAGCAACATACCTATAGGCTGGGGGACACCCTTCTCAACAACACAGTGGCTGAAAGGAATCTTGGAGTCATTGTTGACTCCAGGATGGACATGAGCTGCCAATGCAAGGAAGCAGTCAGTAAGGCTAACCGCACCTTGTCATGCATCTACAGATGCTTCACAAGCAGGTCCAGGGAGGAGATCCTTCCCCTCTATGCAGCGCTGGTCAGGCCACAGTTGGGGTCCTGCGTCCAGTTGTGGGGGCTGCACTTCAAGAGGGATGTGGCTAACCTTGAGAGGGTCCAGAGGAGGGCCACTCGCATGGTCAGGGGACAGAAGGCCAGGCCCTACAAAGATAGACTAAAGGGCCTGAATCTATTCAGCCTCCACAAGAGAAAGCTGAGATGGGATCTGGTGGCCATCTATAAACTCACCAGCAGAAAATAGGCGAGGCTCTGTTCCCCTGGGCACCACCTGGGATAACAAGGAATAACAGCCACAAATTGAATGAGAGGAGGTTCAGGCTTCGTATCAGGAGGCATTACTTTACGGTTAGGGCTCCCAGGCTCTGGAATGAGTTCCCAAGGGAGGTGGTGCTCTCCCCTACCTCAGGGGTCTTCAAAAGGAGGTTGGATAGATATCTGGCTGGGGTATTATGATCCCAGCGCTCGTTCCTGCCCAGGGCAGGGGGTCGGACTTGATGATCTGTTCAGGTCCCTTCTGACCCTAGAAACTATGAAAGTACGAAAACAAGAATATATGTAACCATACTCAAACTAGCTGTAATCTAGTAAACTCAGCAGCACAGAGTTCAACCCTGATTGTAAAACACAGTGAAAAACTAAAGTATTGGGTGATTATCCATACTGAGCTCCATTCTGGTGAGGCTGGATCGACAGCACTACTATCCAATTTAAGCCAGAAGCACGTAAAGTATAAACATACCCTATGTAAAGTTTAATCTGAATTCACGTCTCAAAATTATTTCAGTTACAGAAATCTGGAAAGCTATAAAGTACAAAACTTTCAAAAAAATAAATAAAAAGAAGTTAATTTCTGATTTGAGGTTGGCTACCATTTCTGATGTGATATGCTTAAAAATATTGTGAAGATTTTGGACTTAATCAAACATAAATCAAAACACTTTTCTGGCAACATATAACCTTACACAGAATAGGTTAACAAACATAAATCTGAGTGAATACTCTTAAGGCAGGACTGTCCAATTAGTGGCCTGGGAGTGGTATGAGGCCCACGAGGGGTTAAACTGCAGCCTGTGGCACGGGTGCTTGAGCTGTTGCACAGGTGCAGCTCTGGAACTCAGGGGTGAATGCCCCTGCCACTTGCCCCTCCATCCCCTTTCCTGCTGCTGAATTCGGAGTCTTCAGTCAACATTTGTAACTTAAATCAGGGGCAGGAGAAAAGAGGGTCAAGCAGCAACAACACCCTGGGTTCTGGAGCTGTGCCAAAGCAGCAGTTCCAGAAGCTATGCTGACAAGCTTCTGCCCCATCGCTGAGGGTGGATTTTCTGGCCTGCAGTCAGGATCTGGCCCAATGGGTCCAATAAGTTAAACAACCCTGTCCTACAGGTTTTAATTCACTGTGGAAAAAGAAATTTCCAAGTATAATTTGTAGGGGTCATGGGGATTGGCATATACACATATGACTGCAATCCTATAGTGGACAGGATTAACCAATTTGTACAATATCTCAAGCTGTGCCCAAAACCCTGTGACTTTGCCTAGTCGAAAAGGTACTATAGGGATGGTAGACAGCAGTAAATTCAAGATGACCTTCCCACGGGCATATTGGTGGTGGAGGTGGTGGTGGCAGTGGTGTTCAACCACTGGCTGAAGCTTTCTCTTGGGCTTAAACGGAGACTAAACCTTATCTCCAAGTTGGAGTGGAGCATCACAAATGAACTGCATCAAAGATCCAGCAGCACTAAAACACACACTGTAATTTCAAGGGTATTGAAGCACCTATTGACTTGAACCTGCAAGGCAACCAGGAGCTCAGAAGCAAAATGTAGACTCCAAGCCAGCCCTATGGATTTTGAATCCTTTGAGGTCCTCATCTTTGAGGCTTTCCATGGAAATTTAAAGTCACTCTTATGAGCTACTTTGGGAAAGTCAGATCCTCAGAGCCTGATGTATGCTCAGTATAGACCTTTCGAATGAAGGGAGTGTATTCAAGAAGATTACAATTCTTCCAGTTATAATTTGCTCAGAAATGCCATTTAACGAAAGCTAAGAGTGATGACTGTTGCAGTGCAACAGCTGGATGCCGTCACTTTTTGGTCAAGTAACTTAAGCTATCCAAATTCCTAACTATAATTCTTAATTACACAAGATACAAGGATACAAGAATGGAGATGCATTCTGGTCCTGAATTTGTACTTGAAGAATATATTAAATTTCTATGCTGACTGTATAATAACTTTGAGTATACAAATAATCAACTAACAGGTCAAGAAGTATAACCAACTAAGAAGATCAGTGTAATATTCTATTACAAAAATAGCTAGTTTATTCAGAGCAGAGCACTGAATAAACTAGCTCTGCAGCATGGCCTGGCTCAGTTTACAAGAGCAGAATGGGGTTTCTATGTTCTCAAGTGGTCCCTGAGCAGAGTGCTGCTCTGGATTCCCGTACAACCCTGCCTGATGTGATAGCAGGGCCCCCAAACCACTGCTGCTGCCATGCTCCGCATTATTGAATGATGGTATTTCATCCCATCATTCCTGTACTTTCCATAGGGAAGAAAACAGAGCACAAATGAGAGGGAGTCCTGTAGCAGTAGACAGCTAGTGCCACTGCATCCGTTTAATGATATGAGTTTGGGTATAGCAATTGTACAGCAAGCATACACTGCCTGTTAAATCACTGCTGGGGATAAAAATCTCTCTTGGATACTCTCTGTCTTTTTTCTCTGACCTCATTTTTAAAGAAATCTAACAAGTACCTTGTATTTCCTAAGTTACCCCATGCAGTTTTGAAAAATGACTGATTCTTACCAGTTTCCAATGAATCGAGGGTCGCTCTGGTCAATATAAACAGTTGTTCTAGGATCAACATAAAAACCGATAAGGACTCCTCCTAATAAATATCCTGCTGCGGGACCAAGTGCTCCCATTACATACATGATGGCTGAGAAAACACAAGTGGAAAAAAGCAACCCAATGTCATAAATCCGTAAAAGGAATTCCTTTGCATTAGTTCTCCTTGCTTAATAAAATATTCTGCAGAGGAATGTAAAAAAAAATCATAAAATAATAACAACAGGAACAGAGTGTTGACATTTTTTGGTGCAGTCCTTGGTCACATTACAAATGAACAATGCCTATTGCATTGGATTCAGAGATGAGTGAAATCTCCCATGAAAACTGAACCATGTTAAACATCTATCACTAGGGAATGAATATTTGAAATTTAATATTTTCAAAATACAGTTCTTAAGAATAATATTGTGCAAATTCTGTTATATCTCATATATAAATTATTTATTGCTATACATATTATTACGTATTTTAAAATACTTTTTTGGTTAAGACAACTTTTGTTCCTAATATAGTATTTTGTTCCTTATAATATCCTTGTCTTTCAAACTGAGATAATTTTTGGATGGAAAAAGATAGGAGGCAACTCCACTGAAGGATTTCCTGATACCTTGAAACTAGAGAACTGGCAACTGAGAATACATACATATCACCAGCAGCTCTATTTTCTACTGTTTCTGATTTTCATCAATAAATCTCAAAGTTGTATTTCAAAGGTCAGTGGATTATTCCTGTTTTCAAAATGAAGAAACACAGATATGCAGGGAACAGCTCTTTGTCCAACTATTGGGTGTGTAAATTGCAACTATGTATCTAAGTGGCTATGTACCATGATATTTTCTCCCAGTCAAGTCCCCAAAGAAACATTACTTTTGTAACATAACTTTATCTTAGTCTTTAGAACATGCCACTAGAAACAAAGCAGAGAAGGATGTACCCATTGCATTAATGGTTTTTCAGGGACTTGAATAGGGTGGAATAAGATTCTATGATTGAAACTTCACTTCCGAAAAGTAAACTTGAAGAGATCTCTTGAGCAATCAAAATGAGTTCCCTCATTTCCATGCTGTCATATGCCCCAAACCTCTGTCCACTGTATACCACAACCACAAAAACACCCATAGACAAGGGCATCACTTTTACCTTGGGCACTGCAATGGCAAAGAAAATACATTTATATGACACTAGGAAGTGGACCACAATCCATGCTATAGAAAAATGGTGCTCAACCCCAGCCCTGATCCAGCCAGGGGTGAAGCATGGCCTGGCCCTGAACTGGCTGCCACTGCTCTATGGTCTACAGTTGGCCCACAAGCCAGGGGTTGAGCACCCCTGATAGAGAAAAAGGCAAAAAATAATCAGGCTGAATTATGACCTGGAAAAGCACTCCTTCCTGACTCCAAATATGGTAGCTGGTTTTATCCTGATCATCACATAAGCAAGAAACACCAGTGAAAGATATACTGAGAGGTACCCAAAGCCTTGAAGAATGATCAAAAGTTAAATAAGGCATTCTGTCAGGGAGAAAAAAGGACTTCTTCCTGGCTATGATAGGCCACCAAGCAGAAGCTTTGAAGCATGGGATTACTAAATATCTTCCATGCATACAAGCAACCCACAGCAAGATCAAGTTCCTTTTCAGCCTCTCTCATGGAAATAACAAACATCTGAAACCACATATTACATATTCTGCTAACTATTCCAACAACAAACCTATCCTATCATACTATCTCTTCTATAAATTTATCAAACTCTTTCTTGAAGCCATTCAGGTTTCCTCAACCTAATACTTTATTTTAAAGTCCATTCCATAATGTTCCTCCTCTGAGTCCATCAAAACTTAACTCATCCTTCTAGTTTCCAGTTTAAATCTGTTCACAACTGCTTTGTACCCACTTGATCTGGTCCAATAACTTGAATAGCTCATCTCCTTCTCAGGCATATGAATATATTTATAAAGAGGAATCATAATCTCTCCCTACACTTCTATTGTTAGGATAAACAAGCCAAATTCTTTCAATCTCCACTCATAAAATAGGTTCCCTATTCTCCTAATGGAGACTCATCCTAATAGCCCTTCACTGCACCTGATCCATTTTAAAAGTCATATCTTTTGAACTTAAGTGACCAGAATTATGCACAATATTCTAAATGGTGTTTACCAATTCCTTGAACAGCGATGTCATATTGAATGTAATATTTGAATGCTTATAAAAAATGCCCATTAGCCAGTTTAGGAAGAAGACAAGATTCATCTTCTTATCTAAGCCATTGTTTTGGCCTACGTGCGGAAGGTCCTGAATTTGCTCAAAGTCTTAACTCTTGAATTTTATCTTTAGAGGCCTTTAACAAGGTTAACCTAAAAATGACCCTTAAGCAAACATCCCACATTCCGAGAAATCAAACCCTAGGAGCCTTTGAAAAGATTGGAAAGAAAGGAAATTCCCCAAAGTAATTAAATGATCAACAAAAGAAACTGAACCCAGTAGAAATCTGTTAAGAAAGATCCGAGCCCAAATTTGGGAGTAGTGACAGGTTTGGGTAGGAGGGGCCCAAGACGGCAACTCACTCAATAAAAACTGTAACCTACTGTCCCAATTTGGAGGTAACCTCACTTGCAGAACAACGAAGGAAGAATCGCAAGTGTAGGCCGGATCAGACTGATCACCTGAACCACCCTCTCCATGAACACGAATCTCTTAGTTCACACTGAAGCCGCGGAGCGCCCGAAAGGGACTGAAGGAAGGGGACTTAGTCCTATCAGCATTGAGGCCAGCCCACTGAACCGTACTACTGAGGCCAACCCATTAAATTGTACTACTGAGGAATGAAAGCATATCTAGGTGTTTGGCTTCTCGGAATTCTAGGATTGTAAGTATATTATGAAAAATAATAGTATTGATTCAAATTTAACTTTGAGTTGTAACTGTAGTTGTTTTTGTAATACGAATTCTTATAACATTGTTTGAGAAGGAAGTGCATTTGGAGCATTGTTTCTGATATATGTAGTTATTGTGTTCTTAATGTTTGTGGTATTTCTTAAAGCTAAGCAGTGTTATATGCGTAGCAAAGAATTTTAAAATAAAATTGTGTTGTATGAATTAAGTGTGCAATCATTGTTAAATCGTGCAATCGACTAACTACTCCCCCAGCCAGTGCATCAAACGAATCAGTAAGTTGTGTGGGATCTTCTCTATTCCATAACCCACTAGAGACAAGCAAAACTAATACTTCCCTGTCTCTACTAAAAATGCCTAACTTAGCCCATCCTTGAATCGTATTAGCCTTTTTTCATAGCCATACTGATAGGTCATGGCAATTTCATGGTTGATCAAAATACCTGGAAGCATCTCTTCTTCTGTCACCTTCAATCTGTGACACCCAGATTAGCATTTAGCATTAGCTCCTAGGAACATGACTTTATACTTTCTACTATTAATTTACTTAGCATTTTTCTTATTCCTGTACAGAAAGCTATCTAACTCCTCTTTAAGGATTTCATGATCTTAGGTAGATCAGACAGAGAAAGGGTTTCTTCCAGGTGGAACATCCAAAAAAAAAATCAAATTATGTTTTCTATACAACTTTATTCAAGGAAAAATATGTGCAAAATAATTCTGGATAAAGCACCAGGCTCAAGATCTAAAATGGCATCCAGATGCCTAACTCCTTCAAGTTCAACTGTCATTGATTGTCATTAGATACAAGAGCCTAATTACCTTTGACATTCTGGGACCATATCCACCACCTAGACCTGACTGGCACCAACACAATAACTGAGGGCAATAGAGAATTATTATTCTTTATCTACACTGTATCTATTGTTCTGAGTACCAAGGGACAGGTCAGGAGAGTACTCTAACAACTAGAGTGGAAGGCTCCAATCAGAGGTGGAACAGGGCAGCTCCCCACCCTGTGCAGCAGTTCTGGCTACCACTGGCTGCCATGTTATTTCTGTGCCCCACCCCCAAAGGCAACACCTAGAACTGCTGTTGTGGTTGCCCTCTCTCCTCCCCTCACTTATGTTACTGATTCCAAATTGTTATGGCAAGCTTCATTCACTTACATATTCCTAGAGACCTAGAATTGCATTACTGAAATGAATGATCTTTCCCCCTGTGATCCTAACACCCCTCAATATTGCTATTCAGATCCATAAGCAGCTGAAATTCAGGTCCTTGCAAAGATGGTGAGAAAGTCAAGGCAAATCTTAAGAGATCTTAACTAGTTCATATCTCTTTCAGTGGCACATGAAGGCAGAATATATTTAACAGTAAATGCAATAAGAATATGTAAAGATATGCTCTTCTAACAGCTGGCCAACAGCAAAGATATTAGTCTCTTGCTTTAAGTTCATCAATTCAGCTCAAATAATAAACACTTCTGATCCAGCTTATCACTTTACTTCAAGTATGCTTTTGTTGTTGAAGGCTCTGTACTATATCCACACTCAATATGACTGTCTCCTATGATGAGATGACTGGCTCTATGGATGCAGTGAGTGTAAATGACATAATATACCTTGACTTTAGCAAGACTTTTGATACAGTCTCTAGCAACATTCTTAGCAAGCAAGCTAAGGAACTCTGGGTTGAATGAATGGACTGCAAGATGGATAGAAAACTGGCTGGGTCATCATCAGTCTCAAAGGGTAGTAGTCAATGACTCAACTTCTAGTCGAGCCAGTATCGCAGCTCTGCAGAAAAGGACCTGAGGATCAAAAGTAAATAAGCTGAAAAAAGGAAGCTGAATATAAGCCAACAGTGTATCCTTGTTGCTAAGAAGGATAACAGCATGCTGGGTTGCATTAACAGAAATGTTACCAGCAGATTGAGGGACATGATTATCCCCTTTATTCGGCACTAGTGAGGCCACATCTAGAGTTCTGCATCCAGCACTTAATGAGTGTGGGTGAGCCACACAAAATCTTCCAAAGATATCATTTTAACAAATTATAGATAAAAAACAAATCATATACTAAAAATCAAACACCTACAATAACATAGTTTAATTTTATTTCAAAACATAATTTTTGTCTTGTTTTATGCTTTTTTGAGTAGCACGTATAGCCAAACAGCTCAAAAGAAAGTCTTACTCTTGTATATTGTGTGTGCGCGTAAGCAGTGGGTGTGGGGTACTGCTCGGCTTCCCCCACCTCCAGTGGCTTCTTCTCCTCCTCCTCCTGCCCGACATGTGACTCCACCCCATCTTGCCCACAGCTCCCCCTGCAGCACTCCACATGGGACTGAAGCCCACCCATTCGCACCTGGGACAGCCCATGCCACACTTCTACCCACACCCACCCCATGCCCACTGACTGCACCACCCCAGCCCCACCAGGCAGCTGAGTGAGTGCAAGGCAGCCAGGAACTAGAGCTCCAGCCCTCTGCATTGTGGCTGGAACCATCCGACTGTATCTTCCTCCCCACCTGCCCACCCCATGTACCCATGCCACTTGCTGCCTGGAGCCACATGGCAGGGGCAGGAGGAGGAGGAGGAGGAGAAGCAGCCACTGGAGGTGGGGGAAGCCAAGCAGTACCTAGGAAGCCGAAGCAGCAGCAGTCTTGCTGAGAAGGGCTGGGCTGCCCCAGGTGGGAGCAGGCAGGATTCAGCCCTATGTAGAGCACCGTAGAGGCAGCTGCAGGCTGGGTCAATTGGTAGGCCATATACAGCCCATGAGCTAGACTGTTCTCAGTGGTGACACATGACAAAAACAAGCAGCAATGGTCTCAAATTGCAGCAAGGAAAGTTTAATGTTAGATATTAGGAAATAAACCCTCTCTCATTAGGAGAGTACTAGAACAGGTTACCCAGAGTGGTTGTGGAATCTCAATTTTTGGAGGTTTTGAAGTCCCAGCTAGACAAAACCTTGGGAATGGTCCTGCTTCGAACAGGGGGTTAGACTAGAAGACCTCCTGAGGTCCCTTCCAACCCTAATTTTCTATCATTCTATGAATACTAGAGGAATGCCTAGGCACAGCAATTTGCTCCAAGAGTACAGACAAACAAATTACAGCAAATTTACAAGGGCAGGGATTTACCACCCTTCTGCTGCTACAAAGTAGTTTTCCATGGGCCTGTTCTTACCCTGCAACAAAATATAACCTAATTTATAGAAGCTTAGCACTCAATATGGAGTGCTAAGCTATTAAAGAGTGAGCTATTAAGATCTTGCCTTCACTTACCAGATTACAGTAACTGTTCACGTGTATGCTATAGAGTAAATGGTAAGACAAAGCACCCTTTAAAGTCACTGTAACTGTTGTGGGGAAAAGGGGGCTTCTGCACCCTAAGTTCATTCTGGGTTTTGGTCAGGGAGTTTACCAAATACAATTTTGAAACAGAGCATGTTAAAATGTTCAGTTTCCATTCTGTTAGTGCCATGAAGGCCAAGTCTAGATGTTGGATTGGGCCTGAAATAGAACATATCCCTTGAGATGGGAGTCTATAGACTTCAATATAGGGACTGCAACTTAAAGCAAGGGGTGCTGGATGGCTGTTGGAGGGGCTGTCAGTCCTCCTTCCACACCTTCAGCTGTGCTGCTCATGACAAGTGAAACTTGCATTTCCCCTTGATGAAGGAGCTGTTTCCCTGACCCTTGCCCAGAGGAGAGATGGGAAGACCTTTATGAGGGGGGGTGGGAGCAGTAGGATTGGAACATGTTACTTTTTTAATATGTGCTTTTCCATCTTGTTCCCACCAGCAGCTCTCCAAATAAATTCCCTCACCCTCTCTCAGATTATTTGGGTGTAAGTAAAGTATATCATGAGTACCGTCTTGTTTTCTCTTTGCTTCTTACAGGGAGGAGGTGCTAAATGGCTCTTTAAAGAAGCCATCTTGAAAGCTGGTTGAGTAAAGGGAGGAAGGGGTAAGTCATGACATCTCTTGCTGAGGCACCCTGGAGCACCAGAGTTCAGCTTGAGTCACAGAGGTAGGTGAAGGGGGTAAGAGAGCAGTCCTTCCTGGGATGCTAGAGGACTTGGCCAAATGCTATCACCCTGTGGGCGCATCTATACATGACGCTAGGGCAACATAGCACCGGAAGTCACAAACTGTGATGCCACAGCTAAGGCACCATCGCAACACACTTCCTTGTTATAACACATTGCTACAGCAATGTAACAGCTAAAAATAACCATACACTGTGCGCACAGTGCAGTACAGGGTGTTACTGCGCCATCAGTTAGGACTTCCTAAAGGAAATACTCAATGACGGCACAGTAAAAAAGGTGCCATAGGGACATGTATAGACGCGCCCAATGTGTCATATGTTCAAATTAAAGTGAGAAACACAAACAAACTGCAAAGTTATTCTACATTTCACAAGTGTGTCTAGATGCCCATCTTTGTGGCTCATAATCAGATAATAAATTGCTTGAATGTGTGGCATGTTACAGTTTATTCCTCCACTAACACATAAATTGAATTTACCAAAACTTAACATCTGCCAGGGGCCTCAAACCCCTACTCCTCTTTCAGTCCTCACGCTTGTTTTTGAACAGAATATCATTTCTCTCTTAGAGGCCAAATCAATAGGAAAAGAAAAAGGTTACTAAATCTGCCTCTTTAATTTAATTTGGATGATAGTATGTTCTGAATGAAGAGAATGAAAAAAGAGCACATCCTTAGAAATGAAAGATTTTTTATTGAAGACTGAAGGCCCAATACTAGAATTTAACTCTGAGGCTAAATTCTACTCATACAATACTAAGAAATGCTTTTAGACTACAAAATGATTAATACAGGTTTCCCTCATTTTATGCTGTACATGCATTCCTGGAAAACAGCGCATAACTTGAATTCACATAAAGGGAACCCACTTTACAATGTAACAAATAGGGATGTGTTCCAAGACCTTGACTGTGCTGACCCTCAGACCCAGTTCTACCACTTTTACAAGACAATTTTGGTATTTGCCAATAGCAGACACTACACACAAGCACAGAGTGGTGGTGAATGTTTAACTGGTGTGAAGAGAGGGTGGTGAAGGGTCTTCAGGGTCAGTCTCCACACCACTAGTAGGAGGTACAGGCAGGGTAACATCCATAGGAGAATCAACAGGCATGGGTCTCTCATCATGCTCCAACACCAGTGGGGTGGGGCTAGGGATAGCTGAGCGAGGCTTCAAAAATGGGAACATCTGCACAGGAGATTATATTTTGGTGCACATCATTCCCACAATGCGCCGCACAAAGAAGCTGGCTGCGGGCTTCCATCACACCAGTCGCATAAGAGTGAATTTACCTTGCATATGACGAATTTTTGGTATAAAAAGGGTCATTGCATGAGTGAATTCGCACATATATAGCCTGCATAAAGCGAGGGAAACCTGTAGCTTTATTAGAGCTTTTAGTTCTTTTCTTTAAATAGAACGTTGTTATTATTTATGGAGTCTTGATTAAAAAGAATTAGACTTTGCCATTTTTTTTTTTTTAAATAAGATTTTGACTATGGAAATGTGTTGAATCTCACAAAAAAATATCAACATGCCTAGCAAGGATTTTGCTTTTCTAAACTGATTTAGCATTTTAGTAACGTAATCTTCTTGAAGCAACTAATTAACAGATATTATTCTAAATACTGAGCAATTTCTTGTTCACACACTGCTCATTTCTTGATCTTTGAATAAATAAATATGTACTTTTACATCAGATTTATTGCCACAAAGGCTATATGATCTCCTTGGTCAATCAAGTTTTAACTCATGTACAACATTAAGCATAACAGCTTTTGAGACTTCATACACAATTTTTCCTTTAAAACTTTTTAGTTAATGAATGCAGTCCTCATTAAATATATTT
>NW_005842632.1:0-43043 GCF_000455745.1 Alligator sinensis | reverse complement strand
TTTCCCTATTTGAATTTATTTCAAATCATTCTCTACAAGTATAGGAGTACCCATTAGAATTAGGATCGGGCTGCTTGGCTGTGAATGGTTAGATATGTCACAGGGTACTATTGCTTATGAAGGCACTTAATGTCATGATAAGACAATAACCTCATGAATTAGATTAGATAAATGTCTGTTGCCTGACTGCAAGAACAGTACATTTAAAGTTACATTACCATGATTATTGGTTTTGACAGTCAAACTAGGCAACCTTTTACACCAGTAAACTTGGATGTATCAAAAGTTTACAGAAAGGAAACAAAAGGAATAGTGAAAGTAAATATTTCGGAATTTTTTTACAGCATTTTGTTCAGCATCAGTTCTATCCTTGAAGAACAACAACACAGAGCAGAGCAGAGTGAAACACAGCAACTGTTTAGCACACTGAACTGCTACTCAGCAGTTGTATTTAGTAACTCTGAAGACAGGTTTCACCATAAGCAGAAATATTGTACAGTAGAGATAAAAATAACAAATGTACACTCTGTTCCATTAGAGATGGGAATGCTGCCTAAAATTTCAGAAGTATTTTAAAATTACTGTAGGCTATCCAGGTTCCAAGCTTCTCAAAATATAACTTCCTGGCAATATGTGTCAAACAATCTGGATCTTTTAGAAACGAATGAACCACCTTGTACTTTAGGGTATAATGCACTATAACCACTAACTGATGGTGGCAGGTTATTCCATAATTGTCCACTATAGGGCACTTGCATCTTCATCTGAAACGTCTCAGAGAGGCCAGTCAGGGACAGAATATTGAATTGAATTGGGCAGTATGATCCGAGTCACCAACAGATAAGAGCTGGGCAGAGGAAGGCAAAGGATTTTCTAATAAAACCTAATTTTGAAACATTAGTTCAGCACAAGACCATAAAACTTTTGAAGACGTCTGTAGGAAATGAATAGAGCCCTGACCCCTACCACTGCCTGCCTGGCAGGCTTCCCTGAAGCCTAGACCCGAGGCCTTAGCCCTGCTGCAGTCTGCCTCAAAGGCTGCCCAAGAGCAGTGGATCTCCAGACTTAGAATCAAAACACACAAAATATAGGAAAGACAACAGCTTTTCAGATTCAGTTTTGATGAGGCTGAAACCACAAATCACATATGAGATTGTCACAAAATTAGCTCAATGTATGTCACAGTATAAGAATATATACATAAGTAATAATATTTTATAGCATAAGAATATAATATATTTTATAATGTGTGACATTTAAAATATAACCTTATTGAACCATAACCCAAAACAAAAAAATCCAAATTGTTACCTAACCTCTACCCACTCCCCACCCTCAAAACTCTTTGCTGTAAGAGACAGGCTCAAAAGTCCTAAAAACATAACAACGCTGGAACTACCTCTCTAGAACAATGAAGCAGAGGTATCTGCCCATTGAGAGCCACTTGACTTGTCAATCAGCCAGGAGCAAGTGTCAATTAAAGCCACATTTTCTGCAAAAATGGGCAATTAGGTAATGTTTTTACTGTTTGACTTTGCAGACTATTTCGATTTAATTAGCCCTTGAAGCCACCTTTTTGGTCCCCAAGTGTTGTGTACTAGAGATAATATTACAGCATAACACATGCTGGATTGTTGCCTGGAAAGGGAACAGTCAGCATTCCAGACAAGGATATCAGAGAATCGACATCATTTTTTATTTAAATTAAGTATGGGCTGAATATATCTTCTAGGCTCATAACTTTCATCTTTATGGCCTGTAAACACTCACATCTACATTTAAACTTCTCAAGTTACAAACATAATATCTATGCTACAAATATCTCCTTTCTTGTGACAGAAGAGCTATTTTTAAATCTGCACGTTATACAAATAGATTAAGGCTCTTTTCCAAAGAATAGATTACCATTAAAAGGCAGAATAAGGAAGCCATTCTTGGAGATGCTCTCCATTGTGTTGATCAACCACAAAATTAATCTAGCCCTCATACTATCTTCTCACTGAAATCAAAAGCTACATCTGTCAGTCACTGGGCTAGCTCTTTTCAGGCTCTAATCCAGAGCTTTCCAAAGTTTTCATGTTGGTGACACACTTTTTAGACATGCATCATTTCGCGAGACAGTAATTCAGTTCTGGGGGAGGGGCCAAGGGAAGCAGACGCTAGTAAGGGAGCTCCGCAGTGCCCTTCTGCAAAATTTTCTGCATTTCGTGCGACACACCTACACACTGCCGCCGACACACTAATGTGTCGCGGCACACAGTTTGGAAAGCTCTGCTCTAATCAAATGCACTCTCAAAAGTGTCAGGTTTCCAGTCTTTACTACTTTTGCAGTGCAGTTCTCCAATTTACTCTTTTTTATTCTAGATCCCGAACTGTAAACCCATAAGAACCACCCAAGACTCATTTCAAACAAAATTTTTCTCCACTGTGCAAGTGTACAAGTTCAGTGATACAGAAACAACTTTTTTCAAAACAAAGTATGGTACAAGTACCTTGAGATCTTTTCAAGGGTGCCACAAGGTGCCACACAATGCTAGGCATGCAAACATGTTTCACAAGATATACCCAGAGATGTCAAATAGGAATTCCTAATATTAAGAACATTCTGATCTGTTATGGTCCTTTTGAGCTCTCTTTAACGGATGAGTGCTCTTTTTTCTGTAAAGAAAAAAAATGAGTGAAAATGAAGATTTTCTGAGAGGTGCCTTGAGTCTAAAAAGGTTGAAAACTACTGAGCTAGGTGGAAGCACTTCCAAGAAGTATCTGGGAGCTGTGATGGATCAGAAAATCATCATGTGTCAGCAACATAATGCTGTTGCAAAAGAGCAAATGTTCAGTAAAGAAACATGATATGAAAGGCACAGAAGGTGACAGTACAAGCTTACTCAGTACTGGAGGTCTCAGCCGCAGCACTGTTTCAAGTTCTGGGAAACAGTCATATTTCTAGGACTTTTGAGCCTGTCTCTTACAGTGAAGGGTTTTGAGGGTGGGGAAAAGGTGGAGTTCAGGTAACAATTTGAAGAAGGTCAATGACACCAATGTTAAAAGGGGCCAAAAAGGAAGCCATGTGAGTCAAGGCAGAAAGTACTAGGTATGTTTAGTTTGCAGAAAAGGAGATGAAGGAATGATAACAGTTTGACTTAATTGTGTCTTCAGGCTGGCAGAAAGAAACAATAAAAGGGAACAGAACAACCATGATGTTCATAAAAGAGCTATACCACTCTGAGTTAGTCTATAACAGGGATGCTCAACCCCCAGCCCAAAGGACTCCCCAAGGGTACAGAAATTTGGCAGTGAGTGCAATAGCAATTAACACTGTTGCCAGTCCCCATCTGCCAATTTTTCCTCATGCACTGGATCCAGCTGGCATGTGCAGGGCCATAGCAGAGGCCCAATCCAGCACATGCAGGGCAATGAAGACTTCTTGCAAGGTGTAACTTGACATTTGTCATGGCTTAAGAAGCAGCCCTTGCATATGAAGCTGCCTTACCCTATCCAAGGGAAATACGAGTATCATCAGCAAAACTGACATCAGCCAAGACATACCAAGTGTATTCAAGGCAGACATCTCCAAGGAAGCCACCACCCATGCACAAGAATGCAATTTCTCCTTCCCAAATAAACTGTGATAGCTGCAAGAGAAAGAAACAGATGCAATTCATGTCATTTCAGCGATGCTGGCTATCACCATTGTCAGTGCAAGGGTCACACTGAATGCATGTGTCATCAGAATCCCAAGACATCCAGGAAGAAAACGCAAAAGAGTGCACTACTAGTTACTACTAATACCATTACTCATTCAAATGAAATGCCTACACTACAGCATTTATTAGTAATGTGAAAACACAAACCCCACACAAGAAGATCTACACAGCAATTCTCCAAGGTGCTCCTTGTCATATGAATGTAGACTCAGGATCGACCTGTACCTTAAACTCAGAAGAGACATACAATTCACTGTAGCCTACATATTGTCCACCCACTGTGCTATGCAAAGCCAAGCTGGTAGATTTCATAGAGATTAAGGCTGGAAGGGTCCTCGGAAGATCATGGAGTCTAGCACCCTGCCCCAGGGGCAGGAAGTCAGCAGGGGTCATAGGATCCCAGAAAGATAAACATCCAAATTTCTCTTGAAGGCGTTCAAAGTAGGTGCTTGAACCACCTCCAATAGCAGGCTATTCTAGACCTTGGGGGCTTGGACGGTAAAGAATCTTGGGGGCTCAGACAGTAAAGATTATAACAAACAAACAAACTTAAAGGGTGCGTGTTATAGCAATGTCCACTATGGGCAGGACTGAAGGGGTCCTCTGCCTAATAATTGCAAAAGAGCAAGCTTATTAAAAGAAGAATGGTTTGAGCCACTGGGAATCAAATTAACAGGAGTGCAAAGCCTCATGATGGACACCTTACAAAATGTACTAAGGGATTTCAGTGAAGTCTTTGATGAACAGCTTGGTGCCTGTAAGTGCCAGTCTTTCATTTACACTGGATCCAACTGTGGCTCTAATTCAAATGAAGCATCATGCTCCCTTCACCTTTCATCTAAAACTTGATGCAGAGATTGACTGACTCATGGACCAACGTGTCCTAGAAGCAAATTTAAATCCAACATGGGCCACTCCCATCATACTCCCATGAAGCCAAACAGTGATATTTGATTATGCACTGACTACAAGTGTACCATGAATAAAGCATTACAGAAGCACCCGTACCAGATTCCAGCAGTAAATCAGCTCCTTGCCACTACTGCTGGAGGGAAGATTTCTGCTAAATTACACTTGGCCTAAGCGTATCAACAATTTTCTGTAGATGATCAAATGGCTAATGCCCAGGCAACCATCACACATACGGGAGCTTTCTGAGCCAAGTGCCTATAATTTTGAGTACAAGGGTATTTGGGTAAGTGTGGTATCTTATTGGACCAACTTAATAGCTGGAAAAAAATATTCTTTGCAACCTTTCGGGCACAGGCACCCTTCTTCAGGCATAGGGAGAGTCTGCTGGTGTTTGTCTTCTTTCTAGGGTCAAATAGAAGCTCAAGCCAATATGCAAAATGCAGGTCTGTGAAAATGCAAGCGTGTGGCAGAGAAAATCAGAAGGGATAAGAGTTAATAGGTCCGAGACAAGCGGGTGGTGGGGGTGGAAACAAGAGGGAAATGTCACCTGGTGATAAAACATAGTTGGTAAAATGTAGAGAGTTGCCTGGGGTTATCAGATAGAAGGTAGGTTATAATGTGCCATAAATCAAATGTCTATATTTAGACCATGATTTTTTGTATCAGTAGATTTATGAAGTGAAGTTTGTAGGATCATCTACAAAAGGCATTTTGTAAATTCCCTTTCAGGATTAGAACTGAGAGACTGAAGAGACAGAGAGTGGTTTTCTTGTGAGAAGTGTTCACCCACAGGCAATTGGGTGTTTTTTTGTCTTTGACAGATTTTCATGAGCGCTCATTCTAGTACAGAGTTGTTGTTTGGTTTCTCCTACGTATATTCCATAAGGATGAGATATTACATCTCTGGGGTTCCAGGTGTAAGAACCAGGAATGGTGATGGTTCTGTTGTGGGGTGCATTTATTGTGGGAGTAGTGGAAATGTGTTGGCAGGTTTTACATTTCTTGTCCTGGCATGGTCTGAACCTATTCGGTGTGCTGTGGGCCATAGTAAGTTTGCTTCTGAGGTTGGCAAGGTTTGGTTCTTGTTTAAAGGATAGGATGGGTGGGTCTGGAAAGATCTTTAAGAATTGGGTCTTCTTCTAGTATGGGTTGCAATTGAGGATTTTCCATATGGAAGGGTGGCATGTCATAACTAATGGTGTGCGATTCATGGGGATTTTCTTTTTGTACTGCAGCAATTCTTCACATGGTATCCAGGTGGCTCTTTCAAAAGTGCAATCTCTCTCTCTGGAGAAGCGTCCTTGTTGAATGAAAGCCCTTTTAAGATTTACAAGGTGATGATGGAGTCTCAGACCATGTGATCTCTGTGGAACTAATGGAACCGGTTCTGATAAGTCCTCAACTGCTGTTTTAGACCTAACACTTTCAGTTGCTGAAACTACTCTAGAACAGCCCAAGATGCTGTTGCCAGTAAAATGTCCATTACTCCTGAAGCGAGCCACACAAGACAGGTCACTGTCCAGCCTAAATACTTACAGGACTATGTTACCTAGTGGGAAGGGGTGGTGTGCATCAAGGGTCTACATATATGATCTATATTCCATTATCAGAGGACACTACCCAAACTGCATTATCTTCTATTGCTGCATGCTCTTCTGCTTAGTGTTAAGGGTAGTTGGTTGCTGCTAATAAAGATGGTCCCCCTGTTCTTCCCTTTGAGATCTCTCTGGGACAAGAACCCCACAGATACACATTATAAAGAAACACTCTTATATCATAATGACAAGAGCTTACATACCTGGAAGTCATAAAATACTTCTGAAGATAATTTTTCCCTTGGTCACAAAAAGTGACAATTTAAAATAATTTTTCCAAACGGAATATATACCCAGATACCTTATGTCCACATCTTCAGCTGCATTCCATTTTCTCCCTTGAAACTTTTTCAAACTGAATACTGTCTTATAGTCATAATGCAATCATGAACCAGGGTAGCAAGCATGAGAGAGTGCCTAGGTGAAGAGAAAGCACCTTTTTTGTCCCAATTTATCCTTGCAGGAGCAACTCATCAAAAAAAAAATTATATTTTAGTCTTAGCGGATGATCATACTGAAGCTTATACCTATGAAGGATATTACTAGCAAAATTAGTCCTCAGTGAAAAGAAAGCATGCAGTGTAAATCTAAGTCTTGCTAGATGTGTCTACACGACATGCTACTGCACAGTTGCGTTGGCGGGCACTAACTGCGATGAGATGCTACTGTGCAGTAGCATCTGGGGGCAAGAACTCCCCCCCCCCTATGTGCGTGGACGCTACTGCACAGTAATGCCGGTTAGTGCACAGTCATTTAGTACAGGTTTCCCTCGCTTTATGCTGTATATGCATTCCTGGAAAATGGTGCATAACTCAAATTTGCATAAAAGTAACCTACTTTACAATGTAACAAATAGGGATATGTTCCCAGACATCGACTGTACTGACCCCCAGACCCATTTCTACCACTTTTACAAGACAATTTTGGTACTCACCAACAGCAAACTGTATACATAAGCACAGGGCACTATCATAATGGGGATGGCAACTACAGAAACGTGCCATACGCCATGAGCGAGGAGCACAGATCCACACAGGAGACTATATTTTGGTGCGCATCACTCCCACAATGCACCACACAAAGCAGCTGACTGCAGGCTTTCACTACACTGATCACATAAGAGTGATTTTACCTTGCATATAACAAATTTTGGGTATAAAAAGGGTTATCGCATAAGAGCAAATTGGCACATATATAGCCCATATAAAGCGAGGGAAGGCTGTACTTGTTTATGCAAGTACTAAACAACCATAGTAACTGTGCAGTCCACCGCTCGTGTAGACGTGGCCACTGTGTAGCTTAAGTTGAGAGAATGCATTTTTTATTTAAAACAAAAAAAGAACTGAATAGATTTCCCAGTCCCATTCAGCTCCTCTCAGTGTACATGCGTCCCAGCATGCAGGATTTGCTACTGTGCTGAAAAGGCATATTTCTTGAGAGAACCACTGCTTAAAATCTTGGCAGCAACCCACCATGGTGTAACTGGTCTCATCATATATGTAGGGATCTACTGAAATAATAATTTCTGTGAAATCACAAAATCTGGCATTGCCTGCTGTTGCAGGCAATGTCAGCAAAACCTGCAAAAAAGAAGAAAAAAAAATGTACTGAAAATAAAATGCTGGCTCCCCAGAGGCAGTCCGTGTGCGCGCGCGTGGGGGGGTGGGGGGGAAGAAATACCCGCACTAGGATCTCCCAACCCCAGGGTTTTCACGCACCCCTGAAGCCAGGAGATCACAATAGCTGTGATCTTGCAGAAAAGTCCAGAATCAGGCTCCCTGTGCACCAGCAATAAGGTACAATTTGGATTTAATGGGCAATCCCACAATCATGACTCCTGCCATGCACATGTGGCGAGTGATGAAGTGGCTTGCCCAAATTCATATGATAAATCAATGGCAGGGCCAAGAGTGGAACTCATAAGCCATAGTTCAATGTCCTATCCATTGTTCCACATTTCTTCTAAAACATCATGAGGGGATAAAAATGGGCAGCTGTGTGTGTCCATGTGTTTGTGAGTGTGTGCTTGTGAGAAATTACCTGTATTTGTATGTTACCCATTCTAAATGCAAATGGGAAAATATGGCCCAGTGAACACAATGAGATAAATTTCAAGAAATCTGAGTGAGTTCTGAAGTGGAAGAAGTCCAGGGAGCTACTGAAGGAGGATAACCCAAGGCTGCAGATTCCCAGGGGTCCACCACCCTGTGCTGCCACATGCTTGTAAATCCCCTTCTTGCTGAAAGCCTGACTCTGAGATACTAAATCACACTGCCACTGGTGCTTCTGAACAACTGTGCAACAATCCCTGCCCAACGGATTGCAACTCAGCTCCAAATAGAGCTATAAACTACAATTTGCTAGGAGCAAACTCATACAGGGTAACTCTGTCCAGTCCCTGTTCCTTCCCACCCTGCTCTTACACAGAGCTTAGACCTAGTAGAACAAGCTTCCAGAAAAGATGCAACATACATCTCCACCTTTTTGTTCCAATTTATCCTCATAGGACCAGCTCACAAGAAATACATATATACACACACACACACACACACACACACACACACGTATTATATGCGCTCCCCAGTCTTAGGGCATGATCCTACTGAGACTTATACCTGTGAATTATATTGTTTGTAAGAGTAGTTCTATTGTGCATGAGCATGTGCAAGTCTTTGCAGACTCTAAGCCAGTAGTCACTAGATCATTAAATTAATTTTCTTCTTTTCTCCATGAATACAAACCTGTCGTACGTACATTTTGAAAAATTCAGAAATTCCTTCAGGGAAACAAACAAAAACGTTATTTTGTTCATTATTACATTTCCACTAGCGATATACAGTTAAAATCTTTAAATCATTTCCTTTCAAAACATATCAGTATTACTGCGTCTTAAAAAGTCTGTCTAACCAGACATTCCACTCAAAGTAATATATAGAGCAACTAAACTATGCCAATAGGTGCCTTTGCTCTTTGTATAGCTAATATTTCCTACTGCTTACCACAAGATACATTAAGACATGAGTTCTCAGACAAGTAAAGCATACCAAATTTTACATGCTTACTGAGCAAGCTAATAATGAATGTTCCAGCTGACCACTCGACTACAAAATGCTGAATGGTAAATTAAATACAACCACATCCAAAGACCTGCTGATGTCACATGAAAAGTACTGCATCTAATATTTTCTTTTCCAGGTTTAGTACTAGGCATATCTCACTGCACTAAAAGTAGCATCATTCTTTGGCTTAAAGACGCTCTTTATAAACTGCTTTCTGCTTCTTACTTTGGCTGAGGTCATATTTTGTAATAATAAAGTTTGTTCTTGTGAAACTATTTATAATTAAGAAAAAATAGCTCATTTACCACTTGTCGGGAGCCAAGGGCGGTCTAAGGCTATGGCCAGTAGCCCGGACCGTCAGGTGGGGTTTTTCCACGATGGAATAGAGTTAGGCACGGAAGCATATTGGTTGTATAACGAAAGCTTTACTTACACTGCCAATGGTCGCAGTGCAGGAAGAAGACTTGCTTGAATTACAGTTGCACACAAACACACAGGGGTGAGATCTTTCTTCGAACCGAACCGAGATGAGTCGTCGGTGTACGACTCCAAGAGCGCTTCACACGGGGGTACGTCAATAATTCCACGATGATGGGGAGTGGTTAGAGTCTGATCAGGTCCCTAAGTCCTCCTCCAAGACACACGCGGAATTTGCTAGGCTCCACAGCGTGCTTAGAGCTCCCCACGAGATAGTTGAGGGGTCCTCCAACTAGGGCAGAAACTGCTCTAACCTTTTATACGGCTAGCAAACCAATCGCTAGCCGCCAGGTAGGAAAAATTTAGACTTGACCAATAGTGGGACACAAATTTGCATACGTGTGACGGGAACTCTTTTGCACCGGGGTTTTCTCTCTGCAGCTGAGAAATCCACCGTGCAAAGAGAGCTCCATGTGGCAGGAAAATTCCAATGTGCTGAGGCACTAAAAATCATTGGGTTATGACACCACTAAGTAAGGTATCACTCATAGAACCAAGACTTAGGCTGCTGACAGACATGGAAAAAAACAAAAGAAGCCCCCATGTGCTTTACCAGAAGCAGCAGCACGTTAGTTTGACCCAGCTCTGCAGCACCAATATTGATCAGACACTTCAGCAAGGCTTTTTGTCATTTTTATCTAATAGCTGAATCCATCAGTTATTAGATAAAAGAGCCAAAAAAGCCCCACTAAAGCACCTGATCTATACACATTGGGCAAACTGGTTCCAACTAATGCGGTGCCTCTTTGGGGCATGTGCTGGGCTCGGCACAGGGGTGTACAGAGTTTAAAGTAAAGCGGTTTTTTTGTTTTGTTTTAGTCTATAAGCAGCCACCATTATTAAAAAGTAACATAGTCGATCCACTTGCACATAACACTATACATGTGCTATTACACCTGTAAAATGAAGCAGTGGTTTCTGTCCAACATCTACAGTAGTTACCATTTTTACAATTTTATGTCCTTAGGATACCCACCCTCCCATTTACATTCTGGACTTTGGAACTGCCTTTTCCTTGGTTGTCTCAACAAAATCTATGCTACACGCAGCCCATTCTTTAAATGAATTGAGGATGAATGAGGAACTGGAAGGCAGAATGTTACCCTCAGTTTCCTGGAGACTGAACATGAAATATTTTTGCCATTTTTCCCTTAAGTTTTTAAATTTCCTTATAGTAATGTTTTACAAAGCTAAGACAATTGCATATATTTTTAAAGTTCTCTCTAGAAGGGTTTCAAATGGCCACTTCCATTAGAAGTTCTCTCCAAACCCCCTCCCCACCCTCCAGCTTAGCTACTGGGCAATTTGTTAACCAGTAGATCATAGGATCACTCCAAAGATCTTTTGTGTAAAATACCTCCACACCACAGGTTTGTAGCAGGTAGATCATGCCTGACTAATCTAGTCTCTTTTTATGACCAGGTTACAAAACGCCTGGATGCAGGAGTAGGGGTTGACGTCATATAATTAGACTTCAGGAAGGCCTTCGATATGGTATCCCACACCATACTGGTGAACAAGTTAAGAGGCTGTGACTTGGATGACTACACAGTCCAGTGGGTGGTGAATTGGTTAGAGGGTCGCACCCAGAGAGTCGTAGTGGATGGGTCGGTATCGACCTGGAAGGGCATGGGCAATGGAGTCCTGCAGGGCTCAGTCCTTGGACCGATACTCTTCAATGTCTTCATCAGCGACTTGGACAAGGGAGTGAAGTGTACTCTGTCCAAGTTTGCAGATGACACAAAAATGTGGGGAGAAGTAGACACGCCGGAGGCCAGGGAACAACTACAAGCAGACCTGGACAGGTTGGACAAATGGGCAGAAAACAACAGAATGCAGTTCAACAAGGAGAAATGCAAAGTGCTGCACCTAGGGAGGAAAAATGTCCAGCATCCCTACTGCCTAGGAAACGACCGGCTTGGTGGCACGGAAGCGGAAAGGGATCTTGGAGTCCTAGTGGACTCCAAGATGAACATAAGTTGTCAGTGTGACGAAGCCATCAGAAAAGCTAATGGCACTTTATCGTGCATCAGCAGATGCATGACAAACAGATCCAAGGAGGTGATACTTCCCCTCTATCGGGCGCTGGTCAGACCGCAGTTGGAATACTGCGTTCAATTTTGGGTGCCACACTTCAAGAGAGATGTGGAAAACCTGGAGAGGGTCCAGAGAAGGACCACTCGTATGGTTAAGGGCTTGCAGGCCAAGCCCTATGAGGAGAGACTGGGGCACCTGGACCTCTTCAGCCTCCGCAAGAGAAGGTTGAGAGGTGACCTTGTGGCTGCCTATAAGTTCATCACGGGGGCACAGAAGGGAATTGGTGAGGTTTTATTCACCAAGGCGCACCCGGGGGTTACAAGAAATAATGGCCACAAGCTAGCAGAGAGCAGATTTAGATTGGACATTAGGAAGAACTCCACAGTTAGAGTGGCCAAGGTCTGGAACGGGCTCCCAAGGGAGGTGGTGCTCTCCCCTACCCTGGGGGTCTTCAAGAGGAGGTTAGACAGGCATCTAGCTGGAGTCATCTAGACCCAGCACTGTTTCCTGCCTATGCAGGGGGTCGGACTCGATGATCTGTTGAGGTCCCTTCCGACCCTAGCATCTATGAACCATTTCCTTGCCCTCTGAACTCTACAAGACCTGTTCTGTTCTCAATACTAGCCTTGCACAGTTCACAGGTTCAGGAGACCTGCCTTGAGCTTTCTTTTCTCCAAAATCCCTTCCCTCTTCCCCCTTCCCCCACCCCCAGATGTCTAGTCACAATCCAGTTACACAATAGCATGAAAGATTTTACTAGTCCGAGTCCTATATAATAAGAGACAGCATCACAGTCTTTGGACTGCTGATTAAAAACTGAAGCAATTACATAGCCTGAACAAGAGCCCTACAGAATCAACAAAAGTCTTCAACTGGCTTTGGATCAGGCTCCAATGGTCAGCTATTAGCCTCTTAATTCTTGTGACATCATTCAATTACTTCTCTTGTCACTAAAGAGACTTCCAAGGTAAGAAACACTGAGTCGTCTAATCATAGATCATAGGAAAGTAGGGCTGGATGGGACCTCAAAGGTCATCTAGTCCAGCCCTGTGCTCAAGGCAGGATCATACCTGACTAAACCATCCCAGCCAAGTGTCTGTCTAACCTGTTTTTTAAAGTTTCCAAGCATGGAGATTCCACTTCTCTAGGTAGCCTGTTCCAGTGCCTGACCACTCTCACATAGTCAGAAAGTTCCTCCTAATCTCCAACCTAAATTTCCTCTACTGAAGTTTGAGATCATTGCACCTAGTCCTGTCCCCTACAGCCACAAAACGCCTATCTCCTTCCTATCTATAATCAAATCCCTCCCCTCAGTCTTCTCTTCTCCAGGCTGAATAACCTTTGTTCTTTCAGTCTTTCCTCATAAGTCTTGCCTCCAAGACCAGTTCACCCAGAAACCCTCTGTTGCCCACTCTTTCAGTCTGTCACATGTGATTAATGTGGCTCTACCCCCGATGACATGGAACTAGACCAGGTTGCCCTGTGCCTCATCTGCATATGGATTTTTGGAGGATCCCAGGACTTGTGATAAGAACACGTTGTTCCAGTCATGAGTTGGGGGCTAAATTAGCACATGGATCCTTGGCAGGGGCAGGAGGTGGTACCTGGAGTACATGCATATACTGAGCAGTGCTGAGCTGTGGGGTCACCGTGGCTTGAAATACTGTTGACTGGTGGGGCCCAGTCCAATGAACTATATGCTAAATCATGAGCCTTCTGGCTTTGAACTAATGCACAGTTTGTACTCTAAGTAGATGCTAAAGTGCCACTTAAATGCATGTTTGTGAAGTACCTGTGCTAAAACATGCAGCAGTTTCAAAAAAGGTAAAATGCATTAATTCATCCATCAGTTTGTGAACTAGAACCAACCCCCTCCCCAACTTTTAAACAACTTTTAACAAATAACTAACTTGTGACAGAGAAAATCCTACATTTTCAGAGGAAAGAAGGGCTACCCGATTCCCCCTGAAATTAAGAATTGAGTGCCTTGTTCCCTTAAATTCTTTTGAAAAATCCCAGATTTTGGTACTATTTCACAGCAAAAGACAGGAGCCTATAAAAAAGATCTCTATGTTGCTTTGAATAAACATGATTTTAAGAGTACCACAAGTGTTATTTGTGGTCTTTTCTGTTGCCAGGGGCTCTCCAAGTCTAATGAAAATCTTTTTTGTAGCTCTTTATTGAATGGATGATTTTTACAAGTAGAGAGGTATATTTGCGTATAGTTTCACCCTTACTTACATTTTCAGATTCACATTAAGAAACTGGCCACCACAAACTAATGCAATCCTAACAGCATAACAATAGAATAGTATAAAATGTCAGTCATTCAAAAAGTAATTTTATACTTCTTAGTGGATTAGAAGAGGGCGCAATAATGGCGCAATGCATTATTTTGTTCCAAATGAACTGCAGTGTGACCAGTCTTGATAACCTTATGTTAGTATGGGATAAAAATTTAATTCAGCCAAATATTTATGTATAACTTCATTTCAGTTCAATTTCGTATTTCTTCCTCTTGCAGAACAATATAAATGTGATGTAAAAGGTTAAACCATGGAATAAAAGGGACTCTACCTGACCTAATTTACAAGATTATTTCACATACTGCAAACAGGATTATTAATCTCATTTACACTGATGCTTATATTGGTACTACTGTGAATTCAACTGTGAACTGGTGCCACAGAATGCATTAAAGTCTTTGTGCAAGATGTGTTGCTAAATTTACCATTTTTGGTCAGATAGCTTTCCATACAATTACTTTCCTTCATCTACTCCTGCCTTCACAATGAAAATCAATACTTTCTCCTCATACTACATTTCAAATTGCTCCCTTTACTTCAATCCCACTCTCTATTTCCTTCCTGAAAAATCCTGTACACCTAACAAGAAAAAAAAATTACCACCACCATAGCAGAATTACAAATTCCTCCTCCACGTTATCTACTCCTTTTCTTCTTGCAAGTAACTCTCTCCTTGTTTCATACTTAGCAAGATTCCTTGGATCCAACAGTGACTATTATCTTCTCTTTCTTATTCTAATTAGCAAAGTCCAGCAAACAAAAATATAATATCCCCAAATGCCTTGCCTTTCACATCCTTTCTGTCCTAAAAATTTTTGGTCCATCACTGGCTTATGAAAATGAAGAAGTCTGTCAAATACATAAAACAGTCTGTGACTGTTTATAATTTAAGCAGGTAAGTAGATTTTTTTGTTCTGAAAGCTACAGGGTTTTTCTGCCATGCTAGCCAAACTACATCGTATTAGCTTTCTCAAGAGAGAATGTGTGTACTGTTATGTGGGAGACATAAAAAACCCTTTGTCAGGCTAAGGAAGTTTCAGCAGTTGGTGTGTGCTCTTCCTGGATGGAATGAAAAGTAAAAGGCCAGCGGCTGGGCTGGTATGCATACAAGACAGGCAGTCAGTGAAAATGTAGACTGAGGAGTCAATGGGTGAGAGACAGGCTGGGAAGGGGGGAAGAGAGAGAAGGGGGACGAATAGTTTTTGAACCCGCAAGCTTACTTAAAAATTGTTCTCCAACTATTTAAGTTGGTCTAATAAAAAGATATCAGATTCACCCAAAGAACCTTGTCTGCCTATGTCCTTAGACCAACATGGCTACAACCTACACCCCCTGTTATGTGGGAATGTTTCTTCCAACACGAAACATAAATTTAATTGAGGAATAATAGATGACAGTGTATGAATGAGATTGGGATATCTTAATTCAATTATAACATGTTCATTTTTACCTTGGCTCAAGTGTTTACAAGGGAATTTAAATAAGAGAATCAGAATAACATACTGAACATAATCACTATGCTTAAAGGAAACATGTAAAGATCACAAGATTTAGTGTAAAGCTACTAATATTCACACAACAGAATACTATCACGCTTGTGTGATGGGCTAGCTGGCAGTGACTTAGCCCAGGGGTTTTGAAAGGGCAAAAGATGATTGGAGGACTTGGGATTCCCTTTCCTCACCAATCAGGCCCCAGAGACTCACCCTCCGTGTCCCCTGATTGGCCCCTTGGGTCACCTGGAGGGGGATAAAAGGGGCAGCGTGGCTGACTCAGGAGAGACCAGTAAGGGACCACAAGGTAGGAGTTTCACAGAGGTAGCAAGAGCTGGGCCAGCGGGGCGGGAGCAGTTGCCCCAGAAGCACCTGAAGGAGTGGGACCTGCAGGCAGCAGTTGGACCCTCAGCAGTGCGGCATGCAGCCGGCAGGAGAGGCTCCCCGCTGGGCTCCAGGATCCCTTACAAGAGGCTGCGGCCAGCAGGAGAGACTCCCCAGCTCCAGCAAGGATCTGAGCAGCGACCTGAGAGGTTCCCAGCCCTGCTTCCAGCTCCTCCAATAAGAGGCCAGACAGCTCTTGAGGCCTGGGCTCTGGAAAGGTCAAGACCCCTAGCAGCCTGGTGCAGTACCAGCATTGGTGGCTGTGTGGTAGCATTTCTGTCTACCCCACGGGAGAGCTGAGTTCAAGTTGCAGCTAGGGTAACTTGGGGTGAGTGAAGTAACAGGGAGAAATCCTTGTTGCAGTGGAAAAAGGTCATTGTGTTTTCCTTCTTTCCCCGCCACTCCAGGTACCTAGGCCCTATATTCCTTGTTATTTGACATTTTGTATTTTGTGCCTTTTATATTTCACCAACCAGTATTATTTGTTCTGCTGTTTGTGTTTTATATTTTGTTAACCCTGTCTTTTGTCAATGATTGTAAGTGTCTAACCTTTGTTGAATCCTGTCCCCTCAGGGCATTGTAGTGTCCCCTATACCCCCTGGTTTATGCCTGTTATGTTCCCAGTACTGTTCTCTCATTAAAAGGTACATGGTTAAGGTCCCATTGGTGGTCTGGCCCTGCTCTATAGGGGGAGGAGAGGCCCTACACCTCCCACAGCGCTTGTGCACCTGCTCTGATCCCTTCAATTGGAGAAGAGGTACCTCTTGGAGTACCGCCCGGGTTACACTTGTAATCAAATTCTTTGATATCTAATTGCTCAATGTTTTTATTGCATTTTTCAATTCATTATTTCCTTCACTCCACAACCCAAAATAAATCAATCGTCCTTTGAATCAGTAGTCAGCAACCTTTTTGCAGCAGCAGGTTGGAATGACATGGGCCAGTGGTAGAATCTGTCCATTGATGCTTGGCCACAGCACAGGCAACCCACCCCCAAGTCCCCCACTGCTCCGCTACAGAGCAGGTGAGGTGCCTCTGGGTCCACTGTAGGTTACTGGCCCTGCTTTCACTTATAAAGGTTATTTGTCAAATCAGGTACTCTGATATGATTGGATTATGTACAGCATATTGGACTGATACATCATTGCCCTGAATGTTCTATTCTATTCAGATTCTAAATCTCCAATAACATGTAAACTACCACCAAATGCATTATGGCTGCTCCATTTACATCTGTACACAGCACTATGCCCTCAAGGCTGGGAGCGCCAATCAGCTGACTGGCCTGCTACTTGCTGTAGCAGGCCTCCATATCCACTGGCAATAAGGTACAATTTGGATCTGATACCCAGTACCACAATTGCGCCCCTTGCCACACATGTAGCACAGCAGGAGGCACAACTGTTGGCATGCATCAGATTGTAGCAAGACTGGCCCCCAAGGGCCTTAATCCTCCCTTACTTGCCCCTCTGGCCTCTCAGGGTCTCACCCTGCTGTCTCACCTGCCACATCTTGATGGTAAAATACAAATGGGATTGTTGACCTCAGAGGCAAACAAGGTCTGGGTGCTCCACTTATTTCTTTTCTGCTCTTCCTCAGGCTCATCTCTGCCCCAAGCTGGACTCTTCTGCTTGGTCCTAGCCCCAACTGGCCCAGTTGGTTCAGGGCTCTGACTCTGCTGGATGCCAGCTCTCCCTATGGGACCCCAACCCCACTGGACACTGGCTATCCTACTAGGCTCTATTAGTGCCATTTATGCCCCTATAGTCCTACTTGCCTTAAGACCTATAATCTTGACCTCCTGCTGCCCCCATAGCCATAGCTATACATCGCAGATATTACTCTGGCCTCTTGTGCACCAGGACCTCTGGCCCTGCCCTCTAGTGCTCCAAATCCTCTACCCCGATGCTCTGGTCCACTGGGTCGCAGACTCTGGCTGGACCTCTCTCTCCTTCTCCCGCCCCTCCCTCCACTTTAACTGGACCCTTGGCCCTGTCCAGACTGGGCAACTGGCCCTGTATTGGGTTCAGTCCCCTGACTCCCTAACTCTGCAGAACTGCTATCTCCAGCTTCCAACTGCTCGGCTTAGCCCCACACAGACCACCAGGTCCCAGACCCTTGCAGGACTCACTCTGCCAGCCTTAGCCTCTTCTGTAGGGTGCCTCCCAGCACCCCTACCTGTGGCCCCCAACCCCGATAGCCACTACCCAAACCTCCAGTTCTATGCCACCTGATGATCAAACAAGTCTCTTCTGGGTCTCCGAGTCCCAGCAAACTCTTACTACCCTTCAGCTGCTGGCTCTTTGCAACTTCCCTGGGTACCTGTGTTGTCTGGGTTTCCCCTTTCTTACAACCCAGAGCCAGACTGCCCTCTCTAACTCAGAAGCCAGGCTTTTAGTAGACTGAGCTCTACTCCTTCAAGTCACATGGTCACCACCTTACGGGGTCTCAAGTCAACCCAGTGCTCAGCCTGCTCTGATTTACTGCAGTCTGCCCTTAGGTGCTGCAGCTTAAGCCCTCTTACCTGCCTGGAGCCCTTTCTGCCTATGGCCATGTAGATAGCTCCCAAGTAGCTCTCCACTGCACCTTGGCTCCTATATTTGGCTTCCTTGGCTGCTCATTTACTTGTAGCTGTTTCAACCTTAGCTGCCTCCATAATTTCAGCCCTCCACTGCTGGAGTCCCATCTCCAAGTAGCAAGGGACCCTGCTATACATTACGCCTTTGACTGAGTGCTTGCCAGGGGCCATAGACATACCCTATTCTACAATCTTTTCCCCAGTTTATCATCATCCTGGTACAGAGTTCTCACCATCTCTTGCACGCATGTACACATACACCATTCTTATTTTACAACTAGTCAAATGCCTGTCAAGAATGGGGGGTGGGGAGAAACAGCCACAAGCCACAAGCCTTCAGAGGCCCCAATCACCAGAGGCTGCCAGAGCCGGTGAGTGCAGGGCTTTAAAAAATAAATAAATAAAAACTCCACATTCAACAGCTGCCAAGCATGCAGATGACAGCATGCTGCTACTGCCAGCTGGCACCAGCACCCAAGTCTGCCCAGTGCAGCCCACGCCAAGAAGAACCCAGTGCTGGTGCTGGCCCCAGCGAGCAGCAGCAGCATGCTGTCATCCCATATGCAGATCCAGGGGCTCACACCACAGGAGGGCTGCGGGGCTGTGCCAGACTCCTCCCGGGTGTAGCAGGCCCCCAGATTTGCGTGTGGGATGACAGCAGGCTGCTGCTGCCAACAAAATGAGTTTTGCTCTGAACGGTTTGAGGTGCAGTTTCCCAAAAACCCCTGTACCTATCTCCTTGAACCTTGGCAGCTTCATGCCCTCAGAAGGGTCTACCATCCCTGTAATTTTCATCCTAATCAGGCAAGAAATGACAAAGTTATAGGCATTTTCGTGATTCCCCATTATAGCCTATGGGCAAAACGTCAACACAGTTTCAAAGAAACAGAACAGTGCTTGGAAACAGTGAAACAAAACACCGTCCCTTCAAAACGGAGAAACAAAAGTTGAAATGATATGGTGCTGCTTCACACAGCCCCAGGAATTAGCCTACAGCCTCTAATTTTGAGTCCGTCCGTCCCCCCCGTTCCCCCCGCCCCCCATCTACCAGGATTGCAAAAAAATAAAAAATATCAGTCACTTCCCAGTTAAATAATTTTAACTAAAAATAGATCAAAATGAAGTCTGAATAGAAACTGTATTTTCAAAGTGATTATAATACTCAGTCTGCCTTCCTATCCTACAGAAAACACTCATTCCTGCATGAACCACCTTTGCAACCCTATCCTACCATTCTCTCAGGACTTACTTCATATAGGGGCCACATTCAGGCTCATGCTCAGACCCCTTTCTGCTGTTTTAGTAGCAGACAAGGTGTTTGAAAATGTCCCACACTTATAGCAGCTTTAAAGGACACAGAGATAGTATAGCCAGCTTTATAATCCTCCCTTCTAGCACTTCCAGTTGCTCATAGCATCTGGCTTGTGTATGGGGCATAGAAAAAGAAAAGAAAGTCATTTTGGTTCCCACTCAGGTGTTATAAAGGCTGTTCCTGCACTAGGATTTAGCCCAGTTTCACAAAGAGAAAGATGGATTTCACAGCAGGGCATAAATTAGATATTAAAAGAAACAATACTAAATGGATACACCATAATAAGGAACTTTCAGATTCCACCTGAAAAATTAATAATTGCATTCTATTTTCAAACTATTGCAGGTTTAAGTTTTTCATGAAAAAAAATAATTTTAGATGCAAGTTTCTTTTAGACAAAGTCTATTCAACAGTCATTTTTCTGAACAGTCTGTAATTTGTTGAACTATGAAATAATATTACCATTGTAAAACAGGTTTTATATTTAGCTACTACTCTAAACAAATACATTAATAAATAATGAATTGTTGTCTCATATAATAGCAGCCTAGAAAGTTATAGGTATTTAGAAGATTATAAAAATATATTAATGTGATATACTGTTATCTACAGTAGTTACCTATAAACTCTGACATTTACAACAGCTTATCAAAACAAAGAAAATTAAAATTAATCCTGTAACTATTCAAACAGTAACAGTCTATCCAGTATCCTCCACAACACTGATTCAGTGCCACTGTATTCTGAGATTCTACCTAATAGTAATGCTGTCCTCTTCATCTTTTGTGGTGATTATGAAAGCCAGATCTCAGGCTTGATGCACCAGGTGCCTTTAAAAAGCAAGTGCAGCTGGGGCATCTGTGGAAGCAGAAGCTGAGGAGCTTGGAGGTCCACTCCACAGCTGTAGGCACCACTTCATGGTATGAGGGCATAGGCAGTTGGGAGCTCTCAGCTCCCCAGTTGCTCATGACCCACATTATGGATCTCAGTGCACTGGGAGCTTTAAAAAACACTGCTGAGATAACCCCAGTGGGGAAGCTAAGCCCCATGCCTGGCAGCTCTAGCTGTGCCACCCAGCATGGGGGATTGCAGGACTGTCAGCCTAGGCCCCAGACCGCATCTGAATCAGAGTCAGTCCTGGAGAGGGACAGCTGACAATCATAACTTGCTGCTGCAGGGAGAGCCTGGGTTGGGGACCCACCCCCATCAGAGTGAGCCACTGCATTCTGCACCTAGGATTATGATCCTGGGTTCCCCCTACACTGGCAAATAGTAAAGGTGCACCAATACATTGGTTCGCTATTGGATCCACACCAACATAAAGAAAATTGACTGCATAGGATACAGGCTTTTTTGCCTGATGTGGCCAATAAACACAATGTGCATGCATGCAGCCGCAGAGATCAGATCAGTCTGCGCCATTAAATTGGCATGTGCCAGGGGCCTTAGTGATTCTTTTAAACTATGATATATTTGATACAAACACCTGAAGCTTTGTCAATAGCTTTAAAAAAAAATAAAAAGATCCATAATGATAGTGCTAGTCTTGTCCATGTTAAATGCATAGACATATTCATATCATCTTTAATGGGTATATTGTCGTGCCTGTAGGTGACCATGCTTTATAAACCCTCATAGTAATATTTCTTGTTTGTTTAAGCATTGGAGTCAGTTAACTTATTTATTATACACTGCCCTCCCCAACAAAGGCTTAGGGCAGCTTACAATAAGAGTGCCGAATAACTTAAACAACAGGAAAACAAAAGAACAAAAAACAACTCAAGAGTAAACCAGCAGCCTGAAAAAGACACTCCTCCACCCTAAACAATCTCAACCTAATTTTGCTTGCCAAATGCCAGCCCAAATAGGAAGGTCTTACAGCACTTCTAAAAGATGTCCCAAGTTCTGGGTGGGCCTCAAGAGGTAGGGAGTTCTACAGCTAGAGGAGCAATTACTGAGAATGACCTCCTGCATGTTTTCGCCAAGTGGTCTTGGTGTACAGATGGGACCTACAGGAGGCTGCTGTTGGCAGACCTTAGGGATCTCAGTGAACATAAAGGAGAAGGCAGTCCCTTAGGTATATAGGGCCCAGACCATCTAGGGCCCTGCAGGTGAAAACCATCACCTTGAATTGTGACCAGAAAGGCATTAGGAGCCGATGCAGACTCTGCAGCATTGGAGTTATGTGCTTCTGGGGACCCACTCCAATCAGAAAGGGCTGTTATGTTTTGCACCAGCTGCAACTTTCGGATGGTCCTCAAAGGCAGCATATAAGAGCACATAGTAATAGTCTAACCTCAATGTTATGAAGGCATGGACAATGGTGGCCATATCCAAATCTGAAAGAAAGTAAGTGTCGCTGCCTTCACACCAGATAGAGTTGGTGAAAGGTGCTCCTAGCCACCACTGCCACCTGAAAATCCAAGTGCAGCATAGCATCCAGGAGCACCCTAAGGCTGCGAACTTGAGTAAGAAGGGAAAGTTGAACCATACAAATGATAGGGATCCCAGTCCTCCTCCCCTCCAGGTCAAGCAGTCTGCTCACCATCATCAGCTCTGTTTTTGTCTGCTTCAAATTTCAAATCGATTCACCTGCCCCAACTGCAGACAGGTACTGGGTAATAACTGAAACTGAAAGGCCAGAGTCAGATTAAAAAGACAGGTAGAGCTGGTTGTCATCAGCATGCTGATGCGCAGTGATTTGCAGCGAGGTGCCAACCTTGCCTACTGGCTTCAGATACACACTAAACAGAAGGCAGCAAGATGGACCCCTGGGGGACCCCACAGGTAAGGTCCCAAAGGGATGACAAGCACTTGTCCATCACAACCCTGTTGGAACTCCCTGCTAGGAAAGAACAAAACCAGTTTAGAGTGGTCCTGTGCATGCCTGCTAGATCATGTAAACATTTTATCAGCACCTCAGTCAACTGTATCTAAAACCATTGAAAGATCTTGTGAGTCAGGCAGTGTACAATTTCTCCTGTCAATCTCCAGTTGAAGACCATCAACCAAGGCCACAAACAGTCTTCATCTTTTAATTTCATCATGGGGGCACAGAAGGCAATTGGTGAAGTTTTATTCACCAAAGTGCCCCTGGGGGTTACAAGAAATAATGGCCACAAGCTAGCAGAGAGCAGATTTAGACTGGACATTAGGAAGAACTTCTTCACAGTTAGCGTGGCCAAGGTCTGGAACGGGCTCCCAAGGGAGGTGGTGCTCTCCCCTACCCTGGGGGTCTTCAAGAGGAGGTTGGATATGCATCTAGCTGGGGTCATCTAGACCCAGCCCTCTTTCCTGCCTATGCAGGGGGTCGGACTCGATGATCTATTGAGGTCCCTTCCGACCCTAACAGCTATGAATCTATGAATCCTATAACCAGGATGACAAGAGTCCAAAAAACTGATTATATCCATGTGTCTAGAGCTGTCAAATAACCATCCATTCAATGACTTTCCCCAGAAAGGGAGGTCGGAGGCAGTGCAATAACTGGATGGGAAGTCAATGTTAAGAAATGGTTTCTTGAGTAGAACCAGATAATCACAGAACCAGTGCTAGGAGCCATAAGACTGCATTAACTACACAATAGTTTACCACTCACAAAGACATCAATATTAAAAAAAAAAGAAAAATTTTTTTTATCTTAATCTAGTCCAATTTGTGTTATAGGTAAACAGACATTTAAACTTCACCAGGATTTGATGGAGTATGATTCCCAATTTTGTATTTTATTAAGAATCATCACCACAGGGTAATACATTCAATTTAATGAACAATTCACAAGAGACTTCAAATATTTTGTGCAGGCAACATCTTAAAAGTGTTTTCACACTAGCTAAATGTTTTGTGTTAGGAAATAAGAGAAATTACAAAACTCAGATTCCCCGTAGCCTCTTTAATGTAATTGAATCTGTTATAAATATGAATACTAGGACGTCTTTGACTACAGCTAACAACTATTATGAAACAGTAATAGCCCCAGCTGGAAAAAAGGAATTAGTTAATATAAAGATTGAGATGTACTAGAGAATTTGACAGATGAAAACATCATACATGTTTTTTAAAAAAAACAGCTCTGAACTGATGGCACTTGTGCTCTATTATTACTTGCTTTACAATCCCACATAAGAAGATTACTGTCTATTTTGGCACTATGTATAACAAAAATCAGTACAGGCATAAAAAACTTAACCAACAATTTATACCAAGAGACTGAACCACATCATCACACCCACACACTTATTCCTCGAATCAGCGATCCCACATTAGAAAGCAACCAGCTGTCAGTTTCCCCAAATCCATCAATCTGTCTGTTACTCACAGTCCGAGTAAAAAAAAGTCAGCCAGTTTTTTTTAATTTGAGGGCAATAAACTATATCACACCATGCCTTTGTATACAATAACACCACACTGCAACTCAGCTTCTGGCTCTGGTTCCATTCTCTCTGCATCAACCTAAGAGCACAAAGCCAACAGAGAACAAAGCAGCTAGAAATTCTCCAGATATAACACAGTTCTACACTACCCCTGCTCAGAAGTGTTTCTGGATACCCTGTAGTGATAGCTGGGATCATGCCAGTGCTAGAAGAATTGATCTAGCTGTTGTAACACGCAGCAGCTGTCAGATAAGCAGTTCCAAAGCAGAGGTCACAACTCAAAGAAAGGGTCATAGTATTTTAGAATAGGCTTGTGAGCCTGCAATTAACTTAATTTCCCTGAGCCTGCAATTGCCCCACATGCCAGCAATTAACAGAAGGCAGATTTTTAGCATGTCTCACCTACTCCACAGTAACTCTCCCTGTGCCCACAATTACCCCACAGTGGGTGCATCTACACGTTCATTAATGCACCTTTGCTACTATGCATTAAGTTTAGTACTTCTAATATTAGGTAGTAGATCAGAGGTAGGCAAAATATGCCCCGCGGGCTGGATCTAGCCCATGGCAGGTCTTTGTCCCACCTGCAGCAAATCCCTCCATCCCCTGGCCAAGGCACAGTCCAGCCATGGTGCATCCTGCCGCCCCTTGGGCGCACAGCAGGACTGGGCGGCTCTGCAGCTTGGTTGCCTTTCAAAGAGCCCAGGTGGCAGGTGACTCCTTCTGGGTAGCACTGCCACTGACCCCAGCCCCACGGTACTGGCAGAGACCCACGCTGCACAACCCCAAGCCCGCATGCCCCATGTCTGCTCTGGGCTCACCTGCTCAGGCTCAGCAGCGGCAGTGCCAGACAGAAGCTGTTGCTAAGCGTGGGGTAAAAGTGGCCCCTCCTCCTCCCACTGTTGGCAGCTCCCTGGTGCAGCAGCCCAGAGCCCACGCAGGGCAACCCTGCATCTCCACTGCCATCACCACCACCTCCAGGCTCCCCACAGGACAGCAGTGGCAGCACAGAGCAGACAGGACAGCTCCATGCAGGCTCCGGGCAGCTGCAGCAGGGAGCTGCTGGCAGCAAGAGAGGGAGGAGCCGCTTTATCCCGCGCAGAGCAACAGCTTTTTTCACACACCACCACTGCTGACACTGGCCAGGCGAGCCCAGAGCAGGCACGCAGGGTTGGGGCTGTGCAGCGCAGGTCCCTGCCGGTATTTTGTGGCTAGGGCCAGCAGCAGCAGCACCCAGACAGAGCCACCACCACCCTTGCTACCTAGAAAGGCAATCCAGCTGCAAAGCGACCCCAACTGCACTGCATGCTCAGGGGGCAGCAGGACATGCCATGGGCGGGCAGGCTGGGTCAGGGCTGTGCCTCAGTTCTGGCTGAGCCGCTCCAGCGGAGGTAAGTCCAGAGCTGGGGTGCACGCTGCTGGCAGTGGCAGGGAGGTGCGACAACATGAATAGCATAAACTAGGGGTGACAGACATACAGCTTGCAGGCAAATGCTGCCTACGGAGATCAGTCAGGCTGGTTCATGGGGCTTTTCAGGCTGATCATCTACCTTGACAGATTGGATTCAACCCATGGGGCTCATTGCCACAACTGTTGGAGCCCCTGTGGTAGCAATGTTAATCCCTGTAGCTGCCGATTCAGCATAGCTCCAAAACCCAGGGAGTCACTGCCACTTAACTCTTCCCCCCTTTACCTACTGCTGAAATCAAGGTTTTTAGTTGCATGAAAGAAACTTTTTTTTTTAGAAAGACTTCAGTGGCAGGGCTAAAGTTGTGCAGGAGGGGGTTGCAGCACCAGCAGCATTAACTGGGTTTCATAACTGCACTGAAACAGTGGCTCCAGCAGCCATGGGAATTAATGCTGACTGCTCATGGATTGTCCAAGCCCATGTGAAGGCTCACTGCCTATATCCAGCCTCAGGAAGCCCCATGGTCTGAATTCAGGCTAGTGAGCCAAACAAGTTTGACACTGTGACAGGGGCTGCCCCAAGGCCAACCTCTGCTTCAGTCTGCCCACCTGTCTTTCCTGCCGTGCTTTGTTACTAAATAATTAAGTTGTTCATTAGGCTGGAGGCTTCCCTTCATGCGCCCAGCTATACTGGATGGTATATACATGCTCCGACATGTGTCCCATGCCTCACAGGTGTTACTAGTCATCAACTCTATATGCCCCTGTCGAGCATACATATCCCAGAACCCTGCCTCCAGCTGGTCAGGTAATGTCAGCTGGGGAGCTCTCTTTAACCTGCAGAGCTCCCTGGCCAGGCTTCTTCAGCCTTAAGGAGCAGGCATGTCTCAGTGCCCGGCTACAGACACCCCTGGTATAAACAATCAAAAAGGTATGTCTTATATTTCTTTCCCCACAAAAGTATTGTTTTGCTGCATGATGAGATTTAATCTTACAATAATTTTTCAACAGAGAACAAACACAATGAACTTTTTTCAAAATATGACTTTGTATCTGAATGAACTGAGGGAGTGAGGATTGTTTTTGGTCTTGTTATTTTTTTGTTTGTTTGTTTTTGTTTTATCCAGCAGGTAGGAAGTTAAGGACCAAGTGAGCAGATTAAACATAAGCTGTCTACCGTGTCCTTATCTTAATAATCACATATTCCATTCTCCATTTAAAAGTCTTCCTACTTATCACAACAGCCCAGTTACTGATGTAATTACATGAGAGTAAATCTGAAGGGACTCTTATAACAACCACACTTTTTGTTTTTTGGGGGTTTTTTGGTCTGGTGAACAGAGTTTTACTTCCCAAAGATTAGAACAGTAACAAATGGGCCCAAGGCTGTCCCTTCAGGCTTTAACACCTTCTCTCAGCCACCTTCCTATAAGCCATCTTGACTCGTAACCCAAGGATACCGAATCAGATCTCTCTTTTTTTCACAAGAAAGAGCTGATCTCTTATTAATTATCACAACTGCAGTTCTGACCTGCTTGACAGGTGGCTATCTTATCCATACTTCATAAATGGGAAGCATTTGTAGGTGAACCGCCTACCCACTTTCTGTCTGGTAAGTCTAAATGGCTTCAGCAAAATTTCAAGCTGCTCCCCATAACACCTCTCACAACAGGCCCCCATAAAGCTTCATATCCTGAGCCATCCTTGACAGTTAAACTAGGTAAACCTCCATCCCTCTGCAGAGCTGCAAAGACAAGGAGTTTGTTTAAAGGTTGGCAGAACTCCATTCACTATTCCAAACTGCCTCAAGAGCAAGAGCATTTTTGCACTAAAGATTTTTTCCTTTAAAGATATAATTTTCCTTGTGTGCTCTACTGCTACTAGAGTAGCCATGGGAATAAACCTAGGAATGCTACCGTCCATTCTCCACCACTCATCTCTTGCACCCACAGGAGGACAAAACAGTAGCATCTCTGTGATAGAGCCGTGTCGCAAGGCACTTAGGTGCCCTGCTCCTAAAGAGGGGAAACTGTCGGGGAAAGAGCCCTAGCAGGGAATAAGGAGCCCAGCTGTGGGTTGCCAGGGCAATCAGGGGAGGTCAGCTGACCCAAAGGGGCAGGGCCTGGCCTTTATAAACTCTAAGAGCTGAGGCCAGAGGCAGTTCCCTGCCAGCAGCCATCGAGAAGGGAGTTCTCTGCTGCAGAAGAGAGGAGAGGCCTGCTGAAGGAGCAGCGCATGATACGGCTGTGGGATGAAGAACCCTGGTAGGCAAAGCATGATTATAGCTGGGCGGCTTATGTTTAAGTTATAGCCAAGAGGCTCGAGTTTGTGTTGCTATTTGTTACACCAGTGGTTTGGGTGAGGCTATTAGGGGTTGGAGGAGGCCTCATAGGGGACTCACAGCGGAGTGGGAGGACCTCAGCGCCAGTGAAGGCGCAGCATCTGGGGTGCACAGACTCCAGCCCCAGAGGGCGGCTTTACAGAGAAGGCCCCGAGAGAGAGGGCGGCTTTACAGAGAAGGCCCCGAGAGAGAGGGCTGTTGAGAGCCCGAGGGCCAGAGTGAGTGGAGATGGAGAGAGACTGAACAACGTCTATTCCAGCTGCGAGGCTTGGGGTGTGGTTGGAGTCACGCATAGCCCGTAAGGCTAGGGTGCCCCGAAGCACCCGTTTGCAGAACAAGACCCATGAGGGGTCCAGGAGTCCACGGGGCCAGAGGTTACAGCGGACCGTGTCCAAGAAGACATAAGGCAGCCTTCCTGATATATTGAACATCAAAGACATGGTGGGTGAGAATCTGAGGGTGCCCTTGGGCCGACTTGGCACAGGAAGGGGGCCTTGAGGAAATAATGGCCCTCCTGCAGGACCCTGCCTGTGATGAGCAGAACTACTGTTCTGTGGAGATCTTCAGTCACTGAAGTCGAAGGATCCCAAAGAAACATGGAGCCCTCGGAGATCCAAACAAGCAGTAATGCAATTTTTTTTTAAAATTCATTCTTGCCTCTTTCTTACTCTAGTTATACAATTGGAATATCATTCACAAAACTAGACTATAGGTGTGATAAATGACTTTGTAGCCATGAAATAGAGATTTGTTTCACCTTTTCCACATCAAATGCTATTTAATCACTTTGGCTGTGTGTAGACGAAATGAGGCCTGTGTGCACAATACTTTAAAACAGGCTAAATGCTTTTGCACTGCTTTAATGGCATCAGTGTTTGCACGCCTCGGCAGCAAATTCCAGCCGCAGTAGGAAATTCAGTGGCATAATCTGCCTTAAATGACTTGGGGCGCAGCAAACTAAAACTCCTTCGAGGAGTTTGTTTGCGGCCCCTACAGCCACAGAGTGAAGCACCAGGCTCTGTGCAGCTCCATGGCTGGGCAGGAAGGCCTGCAGGCAGCCTGGGCGCAGGCCGGGGCTGCAGGCAGCCTGGCAGCAGCCTGGGAAAGCAAGATCCACCCAAAAAAAAAAAGCAGTGAAGCCTGCCTGCCTGAGCTGTGCAGGGGCCTAGTACTTCCCTCTGCTGCTGCAGTGCCCCCTGGGACCACCCAAGCTGGGTGCCTGCAGACAGGTGCCACCTGGGGGAGGGCAGGGCACGTGCTGCTGCTTCCATGGAGGGAAGCACCAGCCCCCCCACAGCCCAGGGACCACTCCACCTGCCAGCAGCTCACCCTCCCCTCCCTGCCGGAAAGGCAGGTAAGGTGTGTGCGTGATACAGGGGTTTAATCGGCCCTAAATTGAAGCGGTGTTTAAATCCCACCACTTCAAATTAGAGCCCCCATTTCAGCTACACATGCCCCTTAATGTTAACAATATTAGTGAAATAAAGGAATCAGGACTCATGGTAGGGGTGATATCTTTTATTGGATCAACTAGAATTTTGCAAAAATCAACTTTTTCTTTAATTGCAAGCTTTCAGGCACAAACTTGCAGTTTAAAGAAATTTTTTTTTTTTTTTTTTTTGCAAAATTCTAGTTGGTCTAATAAAAGATATCATCTCTGCCACAAGTCCCAATTTCTTTTGCTGCTAGAATGATACAGCTACAACCTAGATACCTGACACATTAGTGAAATAAAGACATTTCTGAAACTCCTATCTTAAGTCAATTGTGTAACTACCAGGTCAAAACAATGAGGAATGGGATTTGTGTGCATCACTGCACTCTTGAAAATCATGCATTTCCCCATGATTATAAATAATGCTAGGGACAAGTTCCCTACTTCTGTTTTCTAGGACAGCTGTACTAAATCAAGTTGATATAAACTGCCCATCACTTCACAATAACTACATCCTTTAATATTTCATGATACTAGTAAAAATTGCTGTTTTGAAATAGGAAGGTTATAAATTCGTAATGAATTTATTCTTGTTCCAAACAGATAGATACAGTTCACTATTCAACTTGACCTTTATTCCCAGGAACTAATAAACTGAAAGATGCTTTCAGATTTAAAAGTGCATATTAAGAATAATTTCCTTACTTATGATACTATTAACTTACTAAAAGACAGAGGATTTTATGGCCTAATTTCTGAGCTATGGGGCTCAAGAGATATATTACATACAGAATTGCACTGGGGGTAACAAGCAACAATTACTTTAATTCACTTTTGCAGTTTTGAAATTCTGAAGGCTACCAGAGTCCTTCTTGACTTCCACTACAACTTAAAAGTACCTCCACCATACCTTGATCTCCAATGAATGAATAGGATTGGCCATAGACAAGATGCTATCTGGAAGGCAGTCTTCCCTGACCATGTTTGCATCTCACCCCCACCTCCCTATGACACCCATCATGCCCCTATGTCAAGAGCTACACGGGAATCTATATTTAATTACTCCAATAGTCTACACTAGCAGTGAGAAACTCCTGCCCCCCCCCCCCCCCCCCCAACCAAAGCATGTTGCCATAGGACAGACTTCCTGAATTCTTACCATCTTAGGCTACTAGTGTACAGAAGCCAGAATGCAGCTCAATGTAAGGTCAGAGAATCTAATTTACTTTTCATTTTTTGTTGTTGCTATCTGCCTTTACCATCTTTCTCAAGTCCTAGTTGAGAAATTTCAGTTTCAGTTTTGCTTAGGATCTGTTTGTAATTAATTTCATCTTCATGTTTTCACGCAGCATTGCAATGCTTGGGCTGCATACACTGTCAGTGAACGCTTCTACCCTACTCAGACTTTTTTTAAAAAAAAAAAAAAAAAAAAAACCCAGAAATATTTTGGCTTTTCACAGATTTAGAAAAAGCATGTTGTTTTTATGGAACCTAAATTTGTGGATAACTTAACAATATCTTTCAACAGATGTCTTCTACCAAATATCTGATGATGATATATAGTGGATTTCTATTCCATTACACACGAATGAGGCTTTACTAACACATTCCCTGGTGGGGGGGCAGGAAAATGAGATATCAGTTTCACAACAACCCCAATTCACTCAGGCTTTCACCATCTGCGCGCTCTCAGCTGTGGCATCGCTAATGCACTTCAAGTGGATTCTGTGGAGCTGTAGTTTTCAGATTGTTAAACTAAACAGGTGCTGAGCATGCTCCACTCATGGGACAGAGTGCAAGTCAAGGGCATTCAACACTTGCAGATTCAGGCCTCGGAGCCTGGTACAAAGTGTGGAAAGCACTAGAACTCTTGCAGATGAAAGGAAGTTGAAGCAACCTAAAAATAGACCATAGCTGGTCCTCAAAACTGAGGGTAAAAGGATCTGTAATGAAAAAGGACAAGCAATTGGAACTAGTCAATTAGAGTTCAGTTCTCCTCTTGAAATGGATGCAAGTACTGTGACATCACAGAGACCACGTATTAATTAGTTAATACTAGTCTCTTTCACTAATATCCATGTCCATTTTGTTTAATTTATAAGGGGAAAAAATCCTAACTTCAACTCATACAAACTCAAATGATTGACAGTCTAGTTTATAATTTCAGTATTGCCCATTTTCATTCTGTTACTCTATTTCTTTCTTCAGTGCAACTACTTTCAATTTTTACTAGAGAAATGCATATCCTCATCACAGAGTTAATCTGAATTACATCTTTAAAGGTAATCTATTGCATAAGAGGGCATAAACACTAGGGCTGTGCGAAGCTTCAGTCACCGATTCGATTCAGCCCAATTTAGCGGCTGAATCTCTTAATCGGAATTGAATAGGAGACCCATTAATCTCTTCCAGTCCACTTCTGTGTCTGCCGCTGGGTCTGCCCAGTGGGATGCTCTATCCACCCCACCATCTCAGCATTCATGAGCAGCACCTGGTACCTCGACGTACATAGGAAAAAAAAAAAAAAAAAAAAAAACACAACACAAAGCCGTGTCTATGGGCAAATCGCTGATTCTCTGAATTGGCATCGAATCTTCAGATTCAAATTCGGCTGAATCAAATCGGGACAGTGATCCAAATCAGCAAATCAAATCACTGTGCCCCAAAATCAGGCTGAATCCAAATCTAATACTGCCCACTTCGCACACCCTTAATGAACATATGCAACACTTAGATTTGTTTAAACCTGCAGCAGACAGACATATGAGTGTGTTCCACTCTGGCGCACAGACAGAACTCTACAGTCCCTTTTTCTTTCCTTTTGTTGGCACTTTTAAAAATCAATAAGCTTCCTTGCACTGCTTGCTCAAAAAAAGCAAGAAAACAGATACAACCAAAAACAGTGGCTGTATCTGTATTTCTTACTCAACTGCAGCCCCTCATTATGCCACTCCCCCACCATGGGAAGCCAAAAATAATGGGTCCAAGCATTCTCCCCCACTCCCAGGCACCCAAAGTCAGGCAAACACTGCAGAATTTGGTCAAATGCAAGCTAATGAACTTTACTGAATTCATGTTTAAGAGAAAAAAACCCAGAAAAGTGAAACACCCATAGTCACGGGTCACCCACCCACACTTGCTTGTGTGGGGCATTCATTAAGCTCATAGGTACTTATCACATGGTTCTCTGAATTGCAGTAAATTGACCCACTCTATGACTTCTTCACCAGGAAGCTGTGGAAGATCTCATCTGTTCTTATGGTAAAGGAAGAACCTCTCTGCATGGTATTGGATGACTAGTGGCACTCAAATAAAACTAACTTGAGACTAGGCTGCAGTGGTCCATTAGCAAGTGACAAGTTGTGCTAACTAAGCTTTACATCTTAAACATGTCAACCACTTTAAACTAGAAGCCCCATTGTGCAAAAAAAGGGGTTTTGTGTGCAAACATAATTGTTGAAGAGTTTATATTGCTATGAAAACAAACTCTTGGGCAAGTTAAGATTCAGATCACGAAAGTTGAGCAGGATCACTTCATTCTTATGAATGATCACAAGTTCTACAAGGAAAACTTCACCCTCACAGCTCTGCAATCTCTGTTACTTCAAATATGCCTGAAGTGGTATCAGCAGTTATTTTGTGGTTGCTGATAAGCTCACACAGGTTTTATTCATTGGAGCTGCAATTACAACTTGGCAAACAACTCTGCTGACAACGCACAAGAAGGAATATATTCCATCTGATTCTCCCTCAACTGTGTGGGATCTGCAATTCTATCAGGAGCAAAAAAAGACAAATTTTTGCCACTTAAGTCAGTAAATATGAAACAGAGATAGGGGATGGATTTGCAATTTTATGCAGTCACCTTCCAGAGTAGAACTGTTTGTAGCAGTAATATATAAAAACAGCAAAAGGCAAAATAATCCCCCTTGCCCCAAGAACAAAAAATAAGGATTCTAAAATGGTTAATTCACTACTTAACCTTTTTTTAAATCAATCAATGAAAATAAAAAGGGGACTGACACTTAGGCGGTTACAAAGGCTCTTCAATATAGCTAGTGATAAAAAGCAGAGGATGAAACAAATTGGAACAGCTCCAAAAGCAAAAACAGAAAGCATTATTCTAGAATTGCCTATAGCTTGCTGGCTAGCGCATTCAGAACTGAATTAAGAGTCCTTGCTCCAATCAGGCACAGTGGGGATTTGCAAACAGGTGCCCCACTTCATTTGTGTATACCCTAATAAGAGGTGCAATAGGAAAAATGGAGAGGAAGACCACTGGGCCACCCTTTCTTCAAGGTGCTAGCCTGGAACCTGAAAGACCTAAATTAAAATTCTTGTTCTGCCTTATCATAGCATCTCGCATGGCAAGGAGCAAGTCACAATCACCTTCTATGGGAACCATGGAGCAAGCAAGCTCATCATGGGTTCCACCAGATTGACTCCTGATCTTCAAGTCCTCCAAAACCACTGACACCAAAAGGATTTAAGAAATGGAAGGGGGGGGGGTGGAAATCAATACCCAGTGGACTCTAAGAGCATGCCTCTTGAACGCTCAACAGAATTAGCTAATTAATTTATTGAAATCTGGCTTTTGTGTTCAAATGGAGTGTTAATTTGACATGAAAGACAAAGATATAATCTAACAAGTACTAATCAAAAAAAAGTTAACATAACTAATCATCTCTGATGCAACAGTAAAATGAAGACAAACAGATGTTGCAAAAACTGCATATGCATTATTCAACATCTCACTGTACATACGTCATCTAAGTCTCCAGATAGGATACAGACAAAATGGACAGTTACACTCTTCAAGAAAAGTTGGGGTTTTTTGTGTTTTTGTTTATTGGAGGGGCGGGAGGTGCCTAGGAATGTGCCCTGGAGATCAGGAGTTCAAGTCTCACTTGAAGCTCACTAAGGTCTAACCTTAATTCTGTGCCTTCACAACCCCTCAGGTTCAGGAAGGCTTCCCAACCTATTGAAAAGTTAAGCTTCCTGGGAATAGAACCCAATAAGACCCCAGTCTCAGCCACTTAACTACATTGTTGCATAGAAAGAATCTGTGATGCTTTCTATAAAAGGGGCTACTCATGCATATGTAAGCCACCCTTTCAATTCAGAAGTCAGAATTAAGGCTGCCCATACAAACTGCATTTGGCTTCTTGTGCACGTGCATTTTACTGACATCTTTTATTATATGATCACATACTGTTTTTTTCAATAAAGCCCCTCCCCCTCATGCAATGCCCAAGAATGATGGTATCAAGGGAATAAAGCAGGGTTTTCTTATGAATTAAGCTACTGTTTGCCAGCCAGCCCCTGTTCTCCCACTTGCTTTGCCTAGAAGTGAATGAGGTACAAAATGCTAGACAGAGGAAGGATGGCTATAGTCACTTTGCCTTTCTGTTTTAATTTCTTCAGCTAAGAAATCACAGAGAAAACTTGGGTAATAAGTTAGGACCAGTTATTTCACAGAACTGTTAAGGTCTTATTATCTAATAACTGGGTTTTTATGAAAAGCTCTACAAAATTGCCTAGAACTCTGAAAAATCAAGTCTGAGGGATGTAGCATTAAACAAATGACAGCCATCCTTGTTGGCAGCTGTGCCACAAGTTTAGCCCCCATTCCCTTCCCAAGTGTCATACTGATCCCCCGCAAAGAGGCCTACCTGCCAGAGTTTGTAGCACCAGAATGAAGGCAGGGAGGCTCAAGCCTTCCGTCACATGGAGGATAGCAAGGGCAGGATGCTGCTGCAAAAGGGATCATTGCCAAGAACCAGGTTAACCCTTCTGTGGCCCCATAATTACTGCAAATTTACATGGCAAGTGAGGATCCAAAGCCCCTAATTCAGCAGCAGCTGCATTTCCAGGGAAGGGCTAACTTGGCTCTTGCCAGTCACATCTGACACGTACTCTCACAGCAGCACCCTGCTCTCAAAGGTTCAAGCTCCATTCTGACATCTCACTTTGAAGCTTCTGCCACATGCTGCAGGTTGGGCACCCCTGCATTAGATGCTCAGGGCATCTGTACACAGTACAATTAGTGTCAGGCTGCAACACCCTCACATGAGGCATGCTGCTTCACATAGTCTGCCTTCTAAACTACAAAACTACATCCGTATAGTAAAGCTAGAGAGTTAAGCACTGCTGAGTGACATCTGATTAAGTGAACTTGGGTTAAAGAAAGCTTGTGTTCTCTCTCTCATATATATTAGTTAGTTAGTTAGGCTATAAAATTGCATATCTACCCGGCCTTCTGATGGACTTCAGACTAACACTGTTAACTACCTCTCACCAGTTAGCCCAACCCTGCACTATGCAGCCCACCTGCAGCACCACACACATACGTGCCTACACTGCTTCCAGACTAGAAGGAAGACTGTACAGAGAACATTCTTTGCTTAAGGGCACCATTATCAGACACAATAAGCGTATCAAGTAAACACATCTTACATTGCTGAAACTAGGGGGGGACCAAAAAAAAAGAAAATTAAAAAAATCAATGGACACTTTTGCATGTTTTGGCTTTCTTCTCCCAGGTCTCCATTCTCAGCCTGTAAAATTCTTTCCTGCCTCACAGAAATGATATAACAATACATCTGTTAAAATGTGCAAGTCTCAGATGCCAACAATGATGAATGCTGCAGAAAATCCACGGGAAATTATTATTTCCATACCCAGCTCAAGGTTCAGCTGGTTTGCAGTGACTACAACATGGGGTCACCTGCTAAATAGCAAATATAAAAGGTCATATTGAAGAGCTGTCTCACTGTCTCAGCTCTGTCCATCTTGTGCAGCTAGAAAACCAATCCTGTTCCAGAAGCTTCAGTGAACTCACGTTGTCTATAAAAGCCCACCTACCAAGCTCCAGATTCTGACCTCCAGTAGCAAAAGATCCGATGGCATAACCCCAGGCTTGGATAAGGCAGAATTAGGTTGAGAGATGTGTTGATTCACCATCCATCCTGGCAGATCCCAGTAGCAACACACTATGGACTCCAGGAACATTTCAGAGTTTTCCTCTTAAGTGAAACCTCCAGGAGACAGCAACATCATAATTGTTGGGGTAGGAGCAGCTATTCGCACTGGGAACACTTGTGTATTTCATGAAAAATAAAGGGCAAAAAGTAGCTGCTTACAGAACGCTGATACCTCGGAGGTTTCCGAATAAGATGTGAAAGCATTGAGATGACCTAGCTAATGTTACGAACAGCTGCTATGAACAATCATTCTGAAAACAATCCAAACATTTTTTAAAATCAGCCAAAATATTATCCTCCTTCCAAGTTAGGAAAAGGTTTTGTTCTCTTGGCTACCACACTATACAAGTTACACAGGCTTTAACCACATTTTATCCTTGCATGCACAATAATTATTTGTTCTAAAATTTGAGAATAGCCTGCATTTAAACTGAAGTGGGTTATGCATTTTTCCTCGCATAGTATCATAATCAATCAAAATCTTCCTGGAATCTGAACATGAAATATATGTAGTGCAAGAATTCCAATTCATTCTGTAGTTGTTTTTTTTTTTTTTTTCAGAAAGACCCTAACTTCTACCACATAAGATAGCATAAGTAAAGTTACTCCAGTTTAGCAATGTTACACTTGGGGTCACAGAAGTAATCAACTAACAAATTAAAATATTTTTCTATAGGGAAACTCTTATTGGAACAACTGTATAGCCAACAGTGATGTTAGACAAGCTTTTGGGCCCAAAATGCCCTTCCTCGGGGGCCTGAGTACCCACTCTCCGGGACCTGAGGAAAGACATTGTGCTCAAAAACCTATTATCTTCCCCAACTACACAGCTGTTGCAATAAAAGATACTGCCAAAAAAGCCCTTTCTTTTCACATATATGCTGGACCATCATGGCTACAACACAAATCCAAGCTTACTACATAGAGAAACTAAAAGGGTAAATAACTGTAACTACTGTGTAAATGAGCAGTAGCTTTTTTGTATTATAGTGTTTCAAAATTTACAAAAATAATTCAGTCACTGAATATCTAACAACCTGCAGCCATAAAATGCCCAAGATATCATCTTTAAGGACAGTGGACAGTAATTATATTCCCAAACATAAACGAAGTCCACAAATCAAGAGCCTTAAGCCATGCCAGAGCACCTCTGCTAAAATATACCCCTTTGAATCCTTAGAAATATTCAGTTTTACGGTTAACTTCAGAACATATTTGTTAGCAGGAACAGGAGTACAAGAGAGGTATGAAGGTCCAATCTGAAGTCCATGGGAATTTACCACTGACATAAGTTAGAGTATGGAAAACCTCCATACATCAGTCTGTTGAGTCCAGAGAGGTTTATTAGAAGTAGAACACAGAAGAAAAATAACTTAATGCTGAAATTAAACTGCACAGAGAAAGCACACAACTTTCATTCTAGATCTCACTTGGATTCCTCTGCAAATAAGATAACTGATTCTTCAGGCATTTCCAAGGACACCAGCTACATAAGTGACTTTTTGAAAAGCAAGACTGCTGCCATATCTCAGGTCATACATTTTCTCACTAAAAATACTTTGGTACGGGTGTCAGTAGGCATGAGTATTGAGCAATCAACATTGCATTGCCATCCCAGAGAAGAAACTTCCTTCAGAAGAAAGAAGATGTACATTACTTTATAGGCCACCCAAATACACGCACCACTGGTTGGCATCTTTTCCGAACAGAAAGACATACCACCTTATAAATTGGTATAGTGCCATTCTGACAGATGAACTGAAGCATAGGCAGCCAAAAGACTATGTTATAAGCATCAAATGTGGACTTCCAGCCAGGAACGTTAAAACAGCTGTCCATACTGAGCTTGCATGCCTACACTTAAGAGGATATGCTATTGCCACTCGAGCCCTGAGCTGGATTAACTTGGAAAATAAAATAGCTTCCACAGCCACATGAGGTGAGTTTTTGTAAAATCAGGATCAGTGATCTTTAAGAGCTTTGTAGAATTATAATTAGTTTAGAAATAGGCAGCCTTAAAGGGTTGTAAGAGGTTTTAAGTTCTGAGGTTTGCCAAACTTTTAAGTATGTTTGTAAACAAATGATATATTTTTTAATATTTTTTGAGAAAAGTATTCAGAATGTAACACCGATATAATTACCAAATGTCAAGGATTTTACATTTTGCAATACAAAAGATTTTTTTAAACATATAGCACCTGAAGGTCACACCATCCTCACTGAAGTACTGAGCATCAGCTTTATTTAGCTGGGTTGTTTCATTTTCAGAACACTTCACTCAAATTCTATGGCCCAATGTTTTCCTTCTGTTTAGTGTACCCCCTCCCCACCCCCCACCAACCCAACAGTCACACACACTTGGGCACTGGCAGAACTTGCCCTGAAAGTGAAGTCCCATTGAATTGAAAAAGTAAACACCTGATAGATGTAGTTGTAACACTAGGCGAATGAATTGGAAAGCAATGTAATACATTTCTTCTGTCCTCTTGACTCTGTAGTCTGCCTTTTACCTTCTAATCCATCTCATCGAGACTTAAAATGTTCCAAATCTTTGAGCAGCTTCAAGCTGCCATGTTTGTTTAAGCAACCTGCCAGATATATAAATGTTTGCTTTTCCTCGTTAGCACAGAATTTACCCACAACACAAAAGAATATAACTTATCTAAGTCCTAATATGAGTAATACTGTATTTACTTGGATCCAGGGCAACTTTGAATTTAATATAACCTCCCAATAATTAGACGCTATACATGGAAAAACTATAAGTTTGTTATAAGTTTCCATATATAGAATCTAATTAGTGGAAAGTCATCTTAAATTCATTTCCCTTTCCCGCCCCCCACCAATCTGCTGAGCCAAAGAAAGCAGCATTGGGGAACCGGGGCAGGGTGAGGGGTCAGACCCCCCCCCCCTTGCTCCTCTCCCCCCATGCTTGTCCCCCCTGTGCCAACCCCCCCTGCTATGTCTCCGAACCATGTGGTCCCTGCCCCCACCACCCGGGGATGCCTGCCCCTGCCCTTGGAGAGGCAAGAACCTCTTCCTGTGCCTGCCCCACCAAACCCTGCTCCCCTCCCTTCCCACCCCATCCTTACCTTCTACTGCAACTCCATTCTAGATCAGGACATTCAGCAGCAGCTATGGCCCCAGCCAGCCCAGGGCTCAGACTAAAGCCAGATACCACCTGCCCCAGGTCAGTACTTGAATCCAAGATGAGTCCCCCACTCCCCCTCCCACCATGCCGACTGGAAGAAAGACCTCATCTTGGATTTGAATCAACATGGTAGTTCCATACAAGTGATAGCTTAAAGATCCAATCTCTCTTACTCATAGAAGTACTCATGAGTAAAAGTACTCATTTACTCATCCTCATTTTCTTACCCATAGAAAAGCACTGTTGAAAAAAGCAATACCCAAATTGCCAACAGAAAACCCTTGCTTTGAGCCCTGAAAGGCCATAAATTGTATAAACTATAAAATAAAAAGCCTACAAAAACAAAAAAACCCCCAAAGTTTCAGCAATTTTAGATCCATTTGTTTGTTTTAACTACTCTCTCTGCAACCCTTGTTCAGCTAGATTCACAAGCTTAAATTTTACCAAAGGTGGGTACCAAGAACTAGATAAAAGGGACTCATTTTCTGAGTAGCTGCACTTCTGTAACAATGAATTGGAAGTTAATGAGGTGCCACAGTGTAAATCAGAGCATAATTTGTTCTGTGAATACAGGATGACACGTGTATACATAGCTGCAACTCGCTTTCTCTCCAATAATTGTTTATATTTTTTTCATCTCTTCATTAACTGTTTTATGAAAACATGCTCAGAGCACCTTGGCAATGGGCACGCTTGTACTATGACATGGATTTCACAGCCCTGACCTTGCTTCCCTCTCCCCACAATACCTAACCTCTTCCTCTCAAGCTGCTCATCTCTTTTGTCCCCAGATCACTCATTGTATATAGGTCCTTCCTCCTGACCTCTACCCCATTTGCTCCCAAAGCTCACCATCTATTTTGGCAAATGGAGGGAGGGACCAACTGCCAGGGTTACTAAATGAACCACAGAACTAGTGTTGCTTCATCATAATACCGACACACTTTGGACTCCTTAGCATTTTCACAGCAATATTACTTAATCAAGAATGGAGTGAGGGTAAATAAAATACTTTGTTGCATCATTTTTTTTAACGTGATGATCTGTAACACTAACAAAATATACTGTACCAAACTTGAAAATCACCAATACCAAAAAAATTTGCCTGAAGAACTGGCTTATAAAATGGTTAAATGGTTTTTAAGGAAAGGAGAACTTCTCTTACAAGATAAAGTAATTTCATTTCTTATACAAAACACTAATGTAAAATTGGAAAACAATAATTTGCCTTATAAATATGTTCAGGGTCAGTTACGGTCTCTAAAACCCTACATGGTCTGAAACTCAGTTATCTGAATTAATCACATGCCTCCCCTAACTGGAAGCATTAACTAATGGGTCACTCTTACTATCTGTACACAGGTCTAAACCATCAAGCACCAGGTGTAAGCTGTTAACAGCTTGGGGTACTGTCATTTTGTCAAGTGCCCACAAGAGACTGATCTTTTAAGTTTCATGGCCTGCTTTTTAAAATCCTTTGTAAAGTTACCAATGATTTTATAATTTCTAAAATACATTTCTGAATACAACTTGGGGAAGGAGCATATCAAATGATCCACAGGACACTGTTGTTATAACCACCCTATGCTAAAGGCAGGCTGACACAGGTTTAAAATGCAACACATTATTATTACACCAACCACTCAAAGGGACACGGCTGACTTTAAAAATAATTTATCCATGTAGAAACTCCTACAGAAAATTGGTAGTAGCAATACCAACCCGAACTGTCACTGAAAAAGACCCTCTGGTTATTTACTCTTATAACCCCTGCATACAGCTGGTAACAAGGTTTTCCTTATATATACAGCCAATTTTATGTTTTTAAGAGGTTTTTGAGGTTACTAAGACCTGAGTAAACAAAGGTTTGGCTAGGATGATATAGTTAGGGATGGATCTACTTTGAGCAGGGAGTTGGACTAAATCAACATTTGTCAACCCTTGTGTCACAACCCAAAAATGGGTTGCAAGAATATATGAAAGATTCACGAACAAACTTTAAAAAAGCTTAACAAACTTTAAAAATGGATTCGCCTTTAAAAAAGAAAAATGTAGAAAACCATGGTTTTTCCCTTCCATGGCAGAGTTCCAACCTGCAAGGGGCTCCGTGGGGTCCCCCATGCCCCGCACACACACACTGTGGGGCTGGGGCCTGGGGGCAGTAGGTTGGGAGTGAGGGGCACTGGGTCAGAACTGGCCATCCATGCTTAAAAATGGGTCCTGGTACAAAAGAACTTGAGAACCACTGGAATAGATGACCTCTGGAGGTCCATCTGAATCCTTATTTTCTCTAATTCTGTTACTTTCTGAGACTTTTACAGGCAGAAGGTATAAGACAAGCACAAGAAAATATGACCGTTTCACTACTTGGCAGAGCTACTCAGGGATAACACACAGGTGTATCTTGCAGCTGCATAGGGGTGATAGACTAGATCACCATTTCTCAACTGGTGGGTCATAACCCAAAAGTGGGTCACAAGAATATATGAAAGGTTGTGAACATACTTAAAAAAAGGATCAACAGACTTTAAAAATGGACTCTCCTTTAAAGGAGAAAAACATGGGAAACTGTGGCTTTTCCCTTGCAGGCTGGCAGAGTTTCAGCCTGCAAGGGGCTGCTTGGGGCCCCCCCATGTCCCACATACCCACCCCCTGCCTCTCACACTAGGGGGGCTGGGACCTGGGGGCATGGGGTAGCAGGTCAGGAGTGAGGGGCACTGGGTCAGGACTGGCCATCGATATTTACAAATGGGTCCTGGAACAAAAAGGGTTGAGAACCACTGGATGAGATCCCAGTCCTGTGATCCCAGGCAGCAGCTGCAAGTACCTTCAACTCAGATTTGGAGAAGGGGCTGGGGATGGCTCGCTGCCCTCCCCCCCTCAACTGCCTAAGGGATGCACCTTACCTAGGTAAAGCGATGCATTTTCTTTCTTGACATTGTCATCTAGGTAGGTTGGTCCCAGGGTGTAGATGGGTGTGGAGCCCATGCCAATGAGGATCTGGGCACAAATGAATAAAGCTACATAGAGGGCATGATCCTTCCCACCAGAGTCCTTGACACAGGCGGGTGAGTCCAAAGGGTCCCTGGTGGTATTGTTACCAGTCAGGCACAAGCCCTCGTTGGAGACGGAGGAGTTGAGCTCTTGGATCTGGTAGGGCGGGGAGATGAAGTGAGGTAAGGCAAAGAGTGCAGCCCCCAGCGCGATGAAAAACCCACCTACGGCCAGCCACAGCGGCCTGCGCCCGCGCCCCCCGAAGTAGCTGATGAACACCACGACCACCAGGCTGCCCACGTCGAAGCAGCTGACCAGCAGCCCGGCCTCGGAGCTCTTCAGGCTGTAGCGCCGCTCGATGGTGGTGATGACGCTGCTCAGGTAGCCCGAGACCATGAGGGACTGGATGAAGGTGAGGAAGCACATGCAGGCCAGGAAGCAGCGCGAGTCCGCCAGCGCCCCGCCCACGCACCGGCTCCCCGCCAGGGCCGGGCGCGCCGA
>NW_005842631.1:963227-963501 GCF_000455745.1 Alligator sinensis | reverse complement strand
GCAGCCAAAGAAGCGGCACAGATGTGGGGGGGGAGGCAGAGTTTCAGGGATCAGTCCATGAAGTGCCCTTTTTCTTAGAAGACTGTAAAGTGGAGTATGGCCCAGGGTCAGACGAGCTAGCCACCGAGCTTAAGGCCAGTAAAAATCCGCAGGGATGGTGGATCGTACCTGGAGGAAAAGTGTTAATGCCTCGAGACTTATTGAGAGAAGTCCTCCACCGGTTACATTCTTCCACTCACATGGGAGGCACTGCAATGGGAGACTTGTTGACTCG
>NW_005842631.1:955307-962205 GCF_000455745.1 Alligator sinensis | reverse complement strand
TTAAAATCGACAATAATGGTAAATTGATAAAAGCCTTAGCAGATGACATGGAAAAGGTAACACACGTTCCGGTCCAAACTTAGAAAGGGTAGAGCTTTGATTGTTTTTCAAACTGGCTACCCCAGCTTGAATGGTTGAAGTGGGGGGTAGCATGTTTTATTCTACTAATATCGGCGTTGGCTCTGCTTCCTTATATACTACCCTGCATGATGTCCATTGTAAAACAAACTGCTCGAAATGTCGCCAATCATAAAATGCTTATACGTTACCAGGCGCTAGCCCTCACTGAAGATCATCAAAATCTGTAGAGATAGAAAGCATCTTTGAGGGGGGAGATTGTAGTACAAATACATTAGATTTTAGACATAAGGCTTGAAATTAGACATGATGCTTTATTTTTGCAATATGCTTCTGTATTCAACATGGCTTGCTAACAGCTTCTGCATATAGGTTAAAGACAGCTTTACACACAGAGTTTCACAATCACACCTGTTCAATGACCTAAAATTACATGAAGATAAGGGGTTACAAAAGGACATTGAGTTTACCACAGCTTCCCCAACATGCATGCGCCTTCATCTATTCCATAATAAGTTGAGTCTAACTTAAAAGGCCCTGCCATCCTGTGGAAACTTAGACGTAACGGTAAAATTGTGAAACTGCCAATAGTTGTAAGACACGCCACAGCTCTTTGTTTAGGTAAGCTATAAAAGACCCTCAGACAAAGACTGGGGGTCGACACTGCTTTGGGTTACTCAACCCCTTTGTCGACCGATTGCGCAATCAATAAACTTGTAATGGACTCAGCCTGAGTGTGACTCCCTCCTTGAGGTGTTTGGGGAAAGGCCTCCAGGGGCACGAAACTAGCAATTTGTGCAACAAGGTCCAACAGCAATGACCAGCTCCTGTACTCTATGATCTTACTTATGAGCCATAGAGTAGTACTTTATACGGCTTCAAGCCCTTTCAAATTGCTTCATGCTCCCTGTTTTAAAAGGGAGCTTTAGTCTGCAAGGGGTGGACAGAGCTGCCCCCTCAGACATCCTTCTCAGACTGCATGTTTTCTCCCCAGAGAGCAGTTAAAAAAAATGTTTGTGGAGAGAAGGGGAAGCAGAAGGGGAAAAGAAATATAGATCTAGACCCCCTCCGCGATCTCTCAAAAAAGACCTATGTAAACTGAAGGTTCTCATGAGATTTGTAAAGTCTGCATGGCTACCTTCACTGTCACAAGTACTTAAAGAGGTTGCTATAAATCTAGGTTCAGAGCTTGAGGAAAGGTTGTACTTAAACCACAAGGGATTCTGGCAAAGTTGCACTAGTCCTGGCAGACTAATGCAGCTGGATCATAGGATACTATTTCTATGAAGAGGTAACTGATGGCAAGTTTGTGACATAGGAAGTGTAACACAGTCAAAGGGAAGAATCTGTTTTGTTTTAGTCTGCAGCCTGATTAGGCCAAGAGAACTCAAGGACACTTGGGCTTAACATGGTAGGACCAAACACTGCAATCTCCTGAGAGCCCAGACAGTGAAGCTCCAGCGGGACTGAGAGACATATGGTACTCAACTGACTATCATTGATTTTACAGTACACTTTATTTTACTTAGCACTCATCTTGAAGCAACCTTGACACTCTTTATAGTGTTTTTTTATGGGTAAAGTGAAACTAGAATCAGACAGAGAAAGGAACAGAAAACATCAGAGATGCAAATACGGGGAAAATATTTTTCTAAAGACATTTGAAACTAGATAGTGTTAAAGATACAGAGATACAAAACATCTCACTCAGATTATATGACATGGGGAAAGGAAGCTGAGAGAGATGCATTTTTATGGTCATATAGGACAAATATTTGGAAGGCAATTTTAGAATGGATCCAGAATCCTGAATGATATGTCTGGATGATAAGTCTTTGAATTCCTGAATGAAAAGTCTTTGAATGGGAATAATGAGCCACATTGTTGCTTACCTTTTGTAACAAAGATATGTTATAGTCTTGGGAGCTAGATTCCTAGGATTGAAATAATAGCAACGAGGTAAGACACTGATATGGATCAGACAATACCTAAGGTGACAGCATACATGGGAGATGTCATATAGTAAACTGAACACAGCAGACATAAGACATATGGGAGGGGAGAAAAATTCTGATTGACACTGAGGATACATACATATAGTGGAGGTGAAGGTAAGGATTAGTTGTGAAGAGGCGTTAAAGAAACAGATACTCTCTTGCTTAAAGCAAATATTATTGTTCTTGAGTGAAAAAAGAGACAAACACAAAGCCATGCATCTACTTATATAAACTTGGTTGAAAATGAATGTGGAGGTATTATTAAAGGCATGGAAAGATATGTACAGTTGAATTATACATTGTGACAGTGTTATTTAAAAGGGACATGGACTTTTTATAGTTGAAATCTAGTTATTAAGTTTACAACAAAGAGTTAATTGTACAGGTATCCTGGAATCCCAGTACCAATTTTTGATTCATCATCAAATTTTCCTGTTTTGTTTTTTTGTTTTTTTTTCCCTGAAATATTTTAGCTCTCTTGATTCTATGTGAAAGACCTATCCAAGCAAAGGGAAGCTGACTGTTTAGGGAAAACACTGGGTGTATAGTGCTGTCAAATGCCAGAAGTAAACAAACTGGGGAAAGAGACACTTTATCTCTAATGTTACAGGTCTAGTATTTCTAGGTGTTAAGGTAACAATAGTAAGTAAGTTGAAAATAAATTCAGCTAGAAGAAAACAGTTGTGTGGATGTTCTGAAGTTGGAAGTGTCTTTCTTTGAGGCTTGGGGTTGGCTACTTTTAGCTCATCCGTAGAGTTACCCATTCTCTAGCGGATTTATCTACTTTTAAAACTAAGTATACAAATGTTTCTGTAAAACCCTGCTGATTGATTCATCAATTGATTGATTATGCAAAATTAATTTATATACTTTCTACCTGATTCAGGCAAAAACAATGTTAAAATTCTTCTTTATACTAGTCCATGTTAAATTAAATAGTGGCAGCATAACATGCTGTGACAACAGCATTTCAGTCTAGCAAATTTTTGTTATAAACTTGTGTTTCAGCAAGTGCCAAGTCTATATTCTTGTGAATAAAATATGGTATACCCTGACTCACCTGTAAACACAACATATTGTTTCCTTGGATCATAAAGATGAATATGTTCAACTGTGATCGGGTTGGCACTGATGACACTGACAGATGTGCAGCTCCCCACCCTAACTCATGGTGTTTTACAGAAAGTGCCATGAGTTACAGCAACCCCCTCGACCAAACAGATGTTTGCTGTTTGGTCGGGGGGAGGGAGGGGCAGGAAATTGAGCTGCACTTTGGGACCAATCCAGCCAAGGACCTGCTGACCTGCCTACGTGCAGCCTCTTTCCCCTAGACCTAGCCCTCCTCCCAGCTCCGGTGGTGTCTGCATAAAGGGAGTGGGGATGAAGGAGGGAGAGACCACTGTAGGCTGAGGTTTGCCCAAGCTGAATTGGAAGGGGAGGAGGTTGGACAGGGCGGACCACGAGGTACAGGGGAGAGGGAGGGGGCTGCAATCTATCTCCTCCCCACCCCTTCAGCTCAGGCTGGACAAACCTGAGCCTACACCATGTTCCTCCACCCTCATCCTCCCTCCCTTCCTGCAGACAGCAATGGGAGTGGGTCTGGGCTGCATCAGCCCAGCCCTGATCATTCATTGGGACTGACAGAAATTCCCTAAGTCAGTCTGCTCCAAGTGTGTTGGCTTAGCCATGCTGGTCTAAGGACACGGGCAGACAAGGTTCTTTGGCTAATAAAAAATATCTGCTTTACCCAAAGATCCTTGTCTGTTCATCTGCTCCCTCATTCCATGAGAGTTAATTTGCCATGTAATTGGCCACTTTTAAAGTGCTCTTCAGCCATGCACTTCTTTCATGGCATGGCTGTAGCGTGCTTTCATATGGCCAACTGTATGACAAATGTCACTTCTATCATTGCCCACAGTTTTAATTTTAAAATGTTCTCACTGGATCAGAAATGATGAATGTAATGCTCTACATGAATAATGTAAGCATAATTAGGTATCATTGCATTGCATGTTGCAATATTTAATTGTAGTCAATGGGGTTATGTAGTAAAGTGAGTCCTATGACTAAAATGGCAAATTAGAAATTTGAATGCTGCAGGGAACATCTTTTAATTGGTAATAAAAGAAGATTTTATAATTTATTCACTGAATTGAAAATGCAAACCTTCTGTTGGTCTAAAGTTTTACAGAATATTGCTCATATTACTGTTGAAGTCCTGAGGCAGTAATGTAACTGTACTAGACCTTCAAAGCAAAGGTAAGGAGTAACATCCAAAAGTACTTCCAGCTCACTGAAGTAAATGGATTCCCTCTTCATTTGTACCACCAAAGTGAAAAGAGAATCAGCGGCATAATGGCTGAAATGTTGAACCCTTTACATTTTTGCCAGCATTTTACAGTCCTAATATTTTTAATAAGATTTCTAAAGCTGTGTGTGGGGAATATTCTTTTTTTTATTATTTGTATACCACAATAGGTTGGAAATTGTGAATAGCTAACTCCATTGATGTCAAGATGCTTTTTAATCTCAAAGGATGAGGTGAGCACAATTTGCAATAACAAAGATACACTGTCCTGTTATAGATAAAACCAGAGTAAGGAGACTAGGGTCCTTTTGCTGCCATTGCCACTTGTATTACAGTATAAGTTAATTTTTCACTATTCAATAATTAGCATGGCCTGGAGGCCTCTACCCTTGGGATCTGACTCCCCAGGCCTCTCTTGAAAAGTAATTTATATCCAAATACAATTTCTGGTAAGTCTTCATCTTTATTTTCAGATGTGCTGAGCAGCTGCCATTCGCACTGCAGTCAGCAAGAGCTGTGGCTGTCAGCAAGTCTGAAGAAAATGCCACATTTTTACCTAAACTATACATTTTCATCCTGGCTGTCATCTGGGACTTAAGGTCTGTTTCTGGAGGCTGTAGCTTGCTAAACCTTTCCAGGGGCCTTTGGCGCACATATTTCTGGTGTGATTAAGGTGTTAATCACACTAAAAATGTGTTAATCACACTAGAAGTTGAATTGAAAATTGTTAATCACACTAGAAATATTAACTGGCTGCACATGAAACATCTTTTTGGCTTGTTTGTATGGCATTATAAATTGAATGCGCGACATGCCATCACCCTGAAATGCGCAATCAGCTGATTGTCAGTATTGAGACCTAGGTAGCTCTGGGTGTAGAGACTGGCTGGGGACTGCCCTGCTCCCATGCAGATGGTCACATGACTGTTGGCATCAGGATGTGGGCTCACCAGAACCCAGCACCTTAAAGAACCTTGCCCTGAAGCCTCTGAAAGTCTCTTTAAGATGCTGGGTCTCAGTGACCCTCAGGACATAGGGCAGCTCTGAGGTCTGGGACACAGCCCTCCCCTGCCTAAACCTGACATCCTAATTGGGATGAGGCTGACTGATGCTGACACTCAGCTGAGCATCAAAGTCTGGCATGAGGAAGCCCTGGGGGACTGGATCAAAACTGCCCCTGCCCATTTAGTGGGATAAGCCTGGGGACAGGTCTGAGTCCCCAAGCTCGTACATTATCCTCAGAGGACGCTTGGCATATAGTTGGAGATGAGGGACCTTCTCCATTCTCCAGCTGCACCTGTGCAAGCAGTAGGGGATGGGAAAGCTTCCTCAACCCCAGCTCTTCATGCTAGGTGACTCTTTAAATGGGCAAATGCAGCAGGGGATGGGGGAGTGTTCCCAATCCCCAGCTGTATGTGCCCCTTTAAAAAGGCAGTCTGCATACCATTCTTCCCCTGCATGCAACATTTTAAGGGGTGCCTTACATATGCAGCAGTGGAGGGGGAAAGTTCCCTCATCCCCAGCTGCACTCATCTACCTCAAGAGCCACCTGGTGCTGGCAGCTGGGGATGAAGAGTTTTCCCCATACCCCACTGCTCTGAGGAGGATGCTTTAAACCGGTGCTGTGCAGTGCAAGTTAGGGGAGCTCCCCTATACTCCACTGAATTGTAGTCGGCACCCTGAGCCCAACATCAGGAAGCCTTTCTCCAATGTCAGGCTTTTGGCACCTGGGAATGTAAAGAAGTGGGTAGGTGTTCAGCCAGGGGTCCCACCTGCACACCTGGCTTTAAAAGGTCTGGGGCACTGTAAACCACACATCAGGGAAAAGATCCATGATGCTGGACTCACTGTGCCCTGTGTCTTTAAAAAGCTGGCATGCAGCCGGGAGTCTCAGCTGCACACTTGCTTTCTTGCATTCCTGGGTGCCCATGAAGTAGCACCTGGGGAGTGGGGAGCTCAGAGCCCCCCAGCTGGTGCTTCCATGTGCACTTCCTGATCCCCAGCTGCAGGTGCTCCCCCTTCAATCCTGACACATAACAGGCGTGTGACAGATGGCATGGCAGGTTGCGTGATTTGGGGACTGGATCATAACATTCATCAAACCCTCAAATTCCACTTGTGCAAATTTGTTAAATCTGTCAGCAGCTAGGGGATTTCAAGTTTTTACTAAGCAGCAGTACTATAGGGTACAGTGGGTAATCCTAGAAACCAGTATGAAGTGAGGCTTGGTAGCATCAGACAACTTCTGCAAAGAGGAGGTTGGGTCTTCTCAGGTATGTTGAGGCTGTGGCATTCATGAAGGATGAGGTGATACTCACAATTTGGGTCTGCAGAATGGAACTGGACTCTATTGATCTGGAGGGGTATAGACATGATATGTCTTACGATACAGCCTTTGCACCTTAGGGTAAGCAAGGACTAATGTATATGGAAATGCTTAAGAGGTCTCTGCTTGAGAAATGGAAATGCTTAAGAGGCCTCATAGTATGATAAAATAACAGGCATAAATGTTAAT
>NW_005842631.1:917163-955276 GCF_000455745.1 Alligator sinensis | reverse complement strand
CAGCAGGAAGACATAATCTGGTCTTCCTCATAATGGGCTAACTAATGGATATGAAATAAAGGACATTTCAATACCAAAATTATGTATCTACCAAAGCAGAAATTGTGCCTAAAAGAATCTTGCAGAAATCCCTAATGCTAACTCATTCCTGTGTGAGCAAATCCTGCTAGGTTCACATACTGGGGTCTTGTCTGCCTTTTGACGTTGATGTTCATATCACTGACTGGAGTTCTACACATGCATTGAGTAGAACATACTGCCCTTTGGCTATGGCGACTTGTGATTTGGTCTATTGTGCTCTTAGAAGTAACACATCATTTCTAACGCATGCTAGTGTAATAAGTTTTCATACAGACAACTTATTTTCCTTTACAGAGTGGTAGAGCAAATAAATGCCCCCAGCTACTTCTCTGCTCTTTACTTCACACAGAGCAAAAGTAGGTTGGTTAAGCAGATCAAAGGAAAAATGTAGCTTTCCCAAGAAAATAGTAAGTGGTATAGCTGAGAGGGTCAGCAGGAGTTTGGGGACACCTGTCTGGATGAAAACAGAAGAGCATCTGTAGTAGATAAAGATAACATGACTCAATTTCTAGACACTCAACTTTAACTTCAAGTTACAGGGACATACAGATGGTTTAAATGATTAACTTTCAAAAACAGTAACATTCAGCAGAAGAAAGAAATTGTGATCTTCAAACAAAGCACCTGCATTATCCTAGCTCTTTCCTATAGAGATCATGGCCTACAATATTATTTTTTGTATGTAAAGTATCAAAACTGAGCACCATAAATAACTGGCTTTATAATTTGTTTTAGGTTGAGACATCTGCAATATTGTTTGTCTCCTTTTCCTCCCACAGTAACATTTATTTCTTTTCATGTAAGTGCCTAGATTGAATGATCTGGGCATACAGAGACATTCTCTGTCCTCCTCCCTCAGGTACATAAAAGGAATATAATCAACAATCAAGAATTCTCTTGGCCTTGACAGTCTCCACAATACTAGCATAGGGTGGCTCTTATGCTGCCCTCCTTGTAGATGGATTGTATGGACATGGGGTATGTTTGCAGTGGAAAAAGAAAGTAGCCACAAAACTCTGAGCCACAGGTATCCTTAGGTGGTATATGATTCCTTGAGGACAATAGCCACTGGTATTCGTTACACAATCTACTAGGGCAGAGGATCAGGGAGCTGTTAAACTCCTTAAAAGTACAAGGGTATGGACAAATGCAGCTTCTAACCATTTTAAGAGGGAAGTAGAAGCTTTATGCTTCAAGGCACACATCACCTATTATATACAACTGTACTGATACAAGTTAGCTAAATCCCTGTAATCCTGAATGAAAGTGTTAAAACTGCAATGCTTTTGCTATCCGCAGGGCACGACTACATAAGACATTTACTGCAGAATTGACTAATTAACTGCACAGCAAACATCTCAGCATCTATGCATGTGTCCCTGCTGGCTAACCCTGCACTAAAGTACCCTCATGCTCCAACCAATGCTGCTGCAGCACACTGAGCCTAACTGAAACAGCCTGGGCTGGCAGGCTGACTCCCTGGGTCCCCTGCCACCCAGGGCTGCTGTAACCTGGCTCAATGTGTAATGGCTCAATGGCTTGATGGGGTAAAAAGCAGCCTGTTTAAATTTGCTGATGTTACCAAGATTTGGGGTGAGATGGGCACGCTAGTAGGGAAGGACAGATTACAGCAGGACCTGTGACAGGTTAGAGGGGTGGGCTAATGAAAATAGGATAGGTTTCAATACTGACAAGTGCAGGGTGCTGCACTTGGGCAGTGGGAACCAGCAGCACACTTATAAGCTGGGAAACTCCCCTTTTGAGAGCAAGGTGGCAGAAAGAGATCCTGGAGTCATTATTGACTCCAAGATGAACATGGGCTAACCGCACCTTGTTGTGCAACCATGGATGCATCACAAGTAGGTCCAAGGAGGTGATCCTCCCCCTCTATGCGACACTGGTCAGGCCACAGCTGGAGTACTGTGTTCAGTTCTGGGCGCTGCACTTCAGGACGGATGTGGACAGCATTGAGAGGGTTCAGAGGAGGGCCGCTCACATGATCCGGGGACAGCGGGGCAGCCCTTATGAGGAGAGGCTACAGGACCTTGACCTGTTCAGCCTTCACAAGAGAAGGCTGAGGGGGGACCTGATAGCCATCTATAAACTCACCGGGGGGACTAGCAGGGTTTGGGAGAGACCCTGTTCCCCCTAGCACCCCCCGGGATAACAAGGAATAACGGCCACAAATTGTTAGAGAGTAGGTTTAGACTAGACATCCGAAGGCACTACTTCATAGTCAGGGCGGCTAGGATCTGGAACCAACTTCCAAGGGAAGTGGTGATGGCTCCTACCCTGGGGGTCTTTAAGAGGAGGCTTGATGTCTACCTGGCTGGGGTCATTTGAGCCCGGTTTTCTCTCCTGCCCAGGGCAGGGGGTTGGACTTGATGATCTACAAGGTCCCTTCCGACCCTACTTCTATGAATCTATGAATGTGCTGTGATCTGGGTGCACATGTAAACTGCATGCTTGGGAGCTTCCCAGGAGCAATAAACTAGCCCCTTTAAATTTGTGTGAGGGGGCTATGTCTGAGCTGGGCTCTGGGATGGGGCACAAAGTCATTCCATAGGTTCCCTAATCTAGGGACCGGTCCACTATATAATTTAGAATAGCTTTAAAATGTTGAAAGTTGTAACACTTTTATCAGTATCAAGCAATAGAACTATGAGGGTGCATCTATATATGCCAATAATGTGCAGCAATTTAGATGCACATGTAGATGCACCCTCATATTGGTTGATACTGATAAAATTGTTACTTTTTTCAACACCTTAAGGCTACTCTAAATTATACAGTGGACCAGTCCCCAGATTAGGGAAACTATGGGATGGCTTTGTGCCCCATCCCAGAGCCCAACTCAGACATAGCTCCCTCATACAAATTTTAAAGGGGCTAGTAAAAAAGGTCCAAAGTAGCTGCAAATTAGGTTCACTGACTTCAGCAGTTATTTCTGAGTTAGAGGAGTATAAGTACAATGGCCCAACATGCACAATTCAGGCTGATGTCATACAGAAATCTGGGAGCAGAATTGTCCTTACTGAATCTCAATGGCTATGTTAATAAGTATTTCAAGTAGTTAAGATAAAATGTTCCCTTTTATGCAAATTTTTGTGATTATTAGTTCTTATATCCTTGGGCTGATCTACAGAAACACATCCTGGATTCATTTTCCAGAGCTTGGATATAGTGAAAATTAAGTCATTGACAGCTGCACTCCTGCACGTTAAATTTACACAATTGCTTAGTGGTTGTTTTTGCCCACTTATCTATGCATATTCTTATGTCCTAAGGTGATTTATGTTTTTCTGTTAATTTTTTTTTAACAATAGTAGTTCACAATAATGTACTCATCCTTTAATTGTTATTAGCATGTTAATTGTTATAAGCATGCAAATAGCATTTTCAACCAACTTTGTTTTATGTAAAGTGCTTATAAAATTGTTCTTCTTTTTAACCAGGCCTCTAATGAGTCTGCAGGAAAGTATGGTTCATTTAAAAAAAAAAAAAAAAAAATTGAAGTAAGATTCCTCAAGGCCAGATTCAGTAGTACCACCCATTTGTCTTAAGCACTGCAAAGACTCATGCCAAGCTTCCCACATTGATTTTTTTTTTTTTTTTTTGAGACAGGCAGACAGAAGAAGTAGTTGCATAGCTATATGCAGGTTACACCTCAAAAAGGGAGTGGATTTTTTTCTTTATTGACCTGATTCCTGAATGCTTATGGATTTCCTGTTTTAAAAGAACACTATCAAGTAGCCAAGCATCTAAATTTTACATTCTGGTAGGTGGGAAAAAAAGTGTGGGGGAAAATTGTTTACAAAATGATACAATGATATTTTAACAATCCAATGAAGTGGAGTGATCTGGATTTAACATCCCCAGTAGAATTGCAAACACAAACACAAAACCATTGCGCTAATGCATATGACCTAAAATGGAAAATAAGCTGTTTCTAGTTAAATATCTATATCTTGTTGAGTGCATGCACCATAAAAATAGTAGGACTGACAAAAAGTCAATTTAGAACTAACATAACGGCTAGGGACAGACATTAAACATAAACTGGTTTAAGTGATCAGAAACTAGTTTAAATCTGTAACAGAACAGCCGTTCAGTGCACATAAACCAGTTTGAAAATGGCTGAAACTTGTTTGAGATAAACCTGATTGAATGTAGTATATCAGACTTAACTGATTTGGGTCAAACAAGTTTATGCAATGTCTGTCTCAGACCCTTTGCTAGTTTAAGTTTAAACTAGAGTCCCCCAGCATCCCAGATGCTTTGTAGCCCTGGGCTGGGCTCTCTGTTCCACAGCTGGGCTGGTTCTACCCCTCTGCTCCCTGGCTGGAGCTCTGGCAGAAACAGCAGCATCTGCCTGGCTTCCCCCTGCCTTGCCCCCTGCCCCCACTTCCTGCTCAAGCAGGTACTCCCCCCTACAGCACAGACGGTAGCCAGCCTGTGGTATGCTACCTAATGCTGAGAGTATCTGTGTAAGGCAGACAGGACAAAGGCAGACAGGACAGTGTCCACTTATGACTTTTTGGAGCTAAAAGAAGAGCTGGAACTAATGAGAGAGGCTTTTGGTTTCTTGATGGGCTGATAAACATTGTGTTTCTCCCTTATAACTCCCTACTGTGTAAATAAATGTGGTGCAACTCCTAGCTGGCTTCATCTAGTGAGGAGCAAAAATGGGAGGGGGGCGCTCCCTAATCAGAGCATCCTGCTGGGGCCTGGCCATGCCCCCACTCAGCTCAGCACTATGGAAGGGAAGGGAGGGCTGCTTTAGCGTGCACCTGCCCCCCCCCCCCCCCCGGGCTTCTATCCTGAGCCACTGCAGGCATGTGCCTGCATTTTTTTCAGTCCAGAGGGGATGTCTGAATGGTTACAAACTGGTTTAGCCTAGCCAGGTTAGACTAATCTGCAAAGACTGAATCATTTCAGTCTCAGGCTTTTTGAATGCCTGTCCCTAGCCTAAGTAAACAGACAGTCATGGAAGTATTATAACCTCCACCTGCCCTTCTGATGTTGGGCAATGTAGTAAAGAATTAGAGGACATGCAGACAAAGGTTGAGTAGTACCTAGCAGCCACAGTGGCAGAATTAAAAACTGACTATGTCAATCCTCAATCTTCTTGCATATTGTGGGGGAGGAAGCCCTGGCTGTTTATAACATCTTTACCTTTGACAAAGGTCAAAATGTGAAATTAAGTAAAATACTGTCCAAATTTGAGGAGTGCTACATGCCAAACAAGAAAGAGATTCTTGAAAGACACAGATTTGTTACTTGCAGACAAACAACAGGAGAGCATAGAACACTATATTACTGGACTAAAGAAACTGACTAAGAATTATGCTTTTGGAAACTTGACAAAATCTCTGATTAGAGATAGGATTATTTGTGGCACTGTGAACACTGTGTTATGAGAGAGGCTATTGCATGGGGAAGGTTTATCCCTAGAAAAAACTATCCAAATGTGCAGCGTAGCAGAAACTGTAAAGGCCCAGGCTGCAGAGGCCCAGGTTGTATACAAACTTCCATTCATTGTGGTACCTAGGGAGTGGACACCAATTTTGGACCTGGAGGCTTGTGAACAAATGAATCTAAGTACTTCAAGCACATACAAGAAGATACAACATTCATGCCTACTAATGATCCTCTTGGCTGTCACAGCCCAAATCTAGACAATTTCCCTAGAAGAAACCAACACAAGAAGCAACCATGTCCTTATAGGAAGAAATGTATCAACAGACACAAATGTTAAAACACCATACAGAAAACAGATGAGCCTCAGCGATGTGTAGTTTGAACTTTGTGCAATGTGCAGAAGCACAGCTGCCAAAAGTACAAGTCAATTGATCCCTGTGTAAAGATTTGAATCTCTCAAGACTTGAAGAAAAAGCTTCCCACAAATACAAATCAGAAACTAGATCTAGTACTTCATCAGTCTGAGATGAAAGTGATACCTTCTGACAGATTAATAGAGAATTGTTGAAAGAGCTGGAGAAACAGGGGAAGAGGAAAGTGAGTGGTAAAGAGTTACTTCAGACTGATGTACTAGTAACCTCTCCTCTGTACATGGGTGTTAATTGATTTAGGTGTTAATTGATTTTTGTAGTTATTGTTAAGGGGGAAGATAATGACAGAAGTTAGAATTTATAGATGCTCCCTAATAGGAGACTGAGGGAGCTGGAAATTGGGATATGGTCCCTTAGTTACTGAATGTGGTAAGAGAGGCTTACCTCCTTAGCTGAGGGACAAATGCCTCCACATCTGTCAAGCTCCCCTAAAACTGTCCTGGCTTCACCTTTTGTCCCCTTCCTTTCTTTGCACAGATGAAGCCCTTAGTTGTCAGGGTCTTAGAGCCCGACTACTTTTACTTCTGGGCCCTGGATACCCTTGGTTTCCCCCCGCCCCAAGCTTTGCCCAGGGCAGCAAAGAAGTTCGCTAAATCTTTGCATCTGGTCAGACTTTCAGAACTTTCTCCTAGAGTTGTATTGATAGATCTTTTTTTCTTTTTGGTTGGTCTTGAACTGAACTTGGCTTTTGCCTGAGGCTTAAAGTGAACAAAACTAAAAAGGGCCAGAGAGAGTGAGACACTCATAGATAAAATTGAAAATACCATTTTCTACCCTTTCAAAGAAAGTCACCCTCTGTGGGGTCCCAGTACAGTGCAATATTTTAGCATGTCCATAACTGTATTGTGAAGTAGGGACCTTGGAATCTGTATTTGGTTGGGTAATTTTACCTACATTTACATTTTTGAGTGGTAGGAGTATTGGGACAGGAGAGATTTTATATTGTGATTCTGATTTATTTCTGCTAGACTAATTTGTTATAAGGAGGCAGAGGTTGATTGATAAACAACAACAAATTGCATGATTAAATTAAAATGCTTATTGTAAAGGACAACAGATAGTATTATACATATTATCATATATGGGAGGTTGTAGCATTGAACTGACCTTTCAGCAGCAGTTATAACAACTAGGCACTGCTTCATTTAATGTCTAAGCAAATGTTTATTCTCTAAAGTAACTTTATGTATGTGAGGAGCCCTGTTGATCACAAAAACAGTGGGATCATTTCTTGCTGAGGTCAGTAGAACGATAAAAATTCATAAAACTATCCATGTTATAATGTTTGCCAGATAGGGTATGAACAATTCTAAGCTTTGAGTCTTTTGGATGAGTCAGCTGTTGCCTTAGCCAGAGAAACTACCAGTCTGGGAGATAGACCTCAATTTGATTAAGGCCAAAATATAACAGTATTGAAAAGAAAATACAAAATGTATTATGAATAATATTATGCAAAGTCTAACCAAAGCATTAAAGTTTATTTCTTATTTACAATATAACAGGGGATAGCTGGATGGATGATTTTTTGCTTTGCATCTGAGGAGCAAAACCAGGATGTTCCGTATGTATGTGGTCCCAACTCCCCTTCCATTGGTTTATTCATAATTTAATATCTTTGTAACTTACTGTTTTCAAATCAATCCTCAGGGCTGTATCTTTACTCCCCTACATATTCTGGTCAGAGCTTATAGGTGATTTAAATAAACTTTCAAGATCCAAAGTGAGTTTCATAGAGATGTAAGACTGGAAAGGAACCTCAAGAGATAATCTAACCCAATTTGGGATGAAACCTGTGACCCTGGTGTTATTAGCACTGAGATCTAACCAACTGAACTGAAGCTGCTCTTTTGCTTTATATGAATTTCCAATGTGCACGTATCCAGCTTTGGCATTTCCTGGTAAAGACAGAATGTCATATGCCACTCTTACTCACTGACTTAAGGCAGTTACACACCATTAAAATGTAACATTTAGGAGCAAATGGCACATGACTACTAAAGTTTTTCTGTTTCCTGTTCTCTTAGAAATCACTACATGGTAACTGCAGGGAACTCTTATTTCCTAACTGTGACAACTGTACTTGTAATATTTTGGGAGACTTGAGTATCTGCATTATATGAAATTAGCATATAAATAATGAAAATTGACATTATAACTTGTCTAAAAAGCATCTAAATGAGGAGTTCATCAGTATAGATCTTACTAATCATGCCTAGAGCTTGGGAAATGAATAATTTATTTGATGAATTTAGTTTCTTTCTGTTTGTGTAATATCAGTAATTAGATCATGATTTCCTAACATTGTTCACATTTATTTGACAAAATGTCTTTCTGAAGTTTTTATTCTATGGATGGATTCTGAATACTAAAATATTGAGGTGTATTGCTTAGCTCTGACTGGTCCAATAAGTGATATGGCATTGTTTCAGTTCACTGATTGGTGCACACTTTTATATCTCTGAATACTCATGAATGCTATTTTGTAATCTACTTTCTGACAGCATTTGTGCCAATAAAATAAAACTGCTTGATTGTAGTATACATAAAAGCATTATGAACATATCCAAAGGAAATTGTTTTTAACTTTTAAAAAAGTACAGGTAATGTCTTGTGAGTTAAAGGTACACTACCTTTTTATTCTTCAAATTATTCCAAAAATCACTGGCAATTGAATTATTGGGAATGACTCAGAATAAACAAATATTGGGGGTATATCAGGAAAAAAAAAAGTAAATAAATGGTAACTAAATATGGAACAAAGCCCGGCTATGCTGCTATGGGCTTTGGGGTGCTGGTGGGCAGCTTGGTACCCCATAGCCAGGTCCAGCACAGGGTGCAGCTGCCTCAGGTCGCTAGACACGGCCTGGGGGTTTGGGCATGCCCTCTGCTCACTTGGAGCCGAGCTGCCTCTGGCTATGGTCCAGTGGCCCTGGCTGCACATGTGCTGCTTACAGACCCATGGCCCCTGGGTGCACCCTGTACCTTTCTCTGTGCTGTACAGCCAGGAATGCACTTGTTGGCACTGCCCCGGCCACTTTCCCAACATGGCACCTGCCCTCTCCCTGCAGGCCCTGACATGGTTGTGCATACAGGGGGCTGTCCAGAGTGCTGCCCAGGGCAGGCTGCAAACATGTTTGCCCAGTGAACCACTTTAAGGTGCCTTAAGGTATGTACATGTAGACACATAGCTAAATTGCCTTAATGCACCTTAAGCTAAGGCACATTAAGTTTAGGCACTTGTAAATTTATTTGTAGACATGACCTTAAGGATAATCCCTTATGACCCCAATCCTACACAATTCACTAGTGCTAACTAATGCAAAGTCTTGTTGTAGACAGTGGGACTCAACTTTTATGCATGGTTTTTGCATTAGTGATTCCTGAAGAAAAAATGCTTCCTACAGGCTAAGTCCTGTCAATTGATCCACTAAGGCTGTCTCTTCTGCCTGTTCAGAATTCTATTGAATGCAATAGGCTGCTATATAAAGAGATGATGTGGATAGGCAGATTGGTTTGCAGCCACTGATCCTGTATTTGAAAAACGAAGCCACCCCACACATCAGGAATCTGATACTTTGTGGAGATGCAAGTAGTGTATGTTTAAAATAAAAAATTAAAAAATATTAGCAGGACTTTTTTCATTGGTCATCCAACTATAAGCAGTAAAAACAATTCAAGCAACTCCAGAAATGAATGAATGAAACATAAAAGTCATAAACCTTTTACATTTCTATTAAACTTCACATCCAATAATCAGGCAAGGAGGACAAACAGTTTGAATCCCAATGATTTCACTGGCCCCAACTTTATGTGGGACAATCCTAACAATTTTTCTTGGTGTCAGGTGATTGGCTTTTGTATTATTAGGGAGACTTGTCACCATTAGATAGCTGAGAAACAAATGCAGCTATTTCCTGCTCAATGAAGCATGATATTAGAGTTAGTGTCCACATGTGAGAATCCAATTAGCAATTTGATTTATGCTTGTTTCTAGTCTCTAGTTCATGTTTTCCTTCTGCTCTGAACAATGCATTTCAGGTCTGAAGTAGTATAAAATATGGTGAAGGGTGCAATGTCTTAAATGTTTCTGACTGTCTTTGGAGTGCATTAACTCAGACTAGTGCAGTGCTAATCCATTTCACAAACAGCAAAGTCAAGGCAACCCATAGGATTTCTTGCCTGTTTTTTTCTTCTTGAAAAGAAAGTCTTACAAACTTCGAGTGCTAGATCCCCAAATTGTCCTGGAGCATCACTCACAGGGCTTGTCTACACATGCAATTAATGCGACTGAATATACTCCAGTACAATTTGAGCTAGAGTAAACTAATCTCAATGTCACTGCTGGATACCACTTGTATCTGACGGGACTATCTGGCAACACAGTATATTAGTCTACTGTGCCCTAATTGCTGCACATGTGTAGACGGTGATGCTTTACTGTGTAGGAAATTAGTCTGCTGTGCAGTAAAGTCTCTTGTGTTGACATGCCCAGCGAGTAGCAAAATAGCCAGAGGGGCAAAGTTAGATTTATGACAGCTACTTGGTCGTCTTGCCCCAGTTTTGCAGCTGCTAAGAGATTGGTTTAATCCCAAAAACATGCTAGAACATTTTTAGGGCTGCTGTAAATTGTATCTGGCTGCAATTGCCCTAGGGAGTAGGTCTAAGTAGAAATTAGCCACAACTTAGTGAAGCTCTGACCAATCCTCTCAAACATCTCCTGTGTCTGGATCAGAACTGGGAGTGATTAAGGACAAACTACCTTGTTTCCATACCAGTTTGGTATTAAGGTTGCTTTGCAAAGCAGCCTTGATTGGAGGCCTGGGTCTGGCTCCAAAACTGCAAAGGCTCAGGAGATTTTCTGGGGATGAGACTTTGAGATTGTCTAATGATTTAGGCAGAGGTTTATTTCACATTTCATTTACTTGGATGATTGGGACTTGAAAAACGGAGTCAGGGGAAATGTGTTAATCTCTTTAAAATGACTTCATGAGTGTGGCTTTACTGTCATCCTCATTCCTCAGGATGTATACCTTCCTGGTACTCTCTTAATGACTTCCCAGACAGTGTGCGTAACTCATGAGGGACAAGTCCAGGTTTTATGGGACATTACTGTAACATTTGTATCCTTGGTTATTGTTCAACTGAATGCTGAATGCAACTGTGGTGTCTGGAAAGGAGAGGCAGGGAAGAGAAGGACTATAGTATCAAGTGTTTTGGGTGCACCAACTCTCATTAGTGTGATGCTAATCCATGCCACAGCAGGCACAGCCAACCTTTTTGCTTTGAGCAGGGGGGTGGACTAGCTGATCTCCTGAGATCCCTACAAAATCTACTATTTTATGACTATAAATGGGAGATTTAGATGCTTCTCACTGTGACACCATGAAGGAGCAGTTTCAGCAGGCAAAAGGTGATCTGGACAGGGAATGTGTGTAAGTGGGACCAGAGAGCTTTACCAAATAAATTTTTGTAAGGTAGGTGTGTGATTTGTCTTTCTAAGGGGGAAACCAAAAATGTATGTTGCACTCTCAAAAGCACAAATCACTGCTGGTATATACCTGTGTTAAACACAGCTGACTATATAATAGCTCTCTATTTTGTCTAGGCGCTGTCACCATTCCATCTATCACAAATGCTTTTATTTTACAGTCATATAATTAAGATTGTTTTAATCAACATTTATGAGTGAGCAAAAACCAAAATTTTATGACTTCATCATTCTGTGCTCTTAATAAGGGTGCCTGTCTAAAATTTACAGAGTATCACTGTGTGCAGCGTCACTTCCCAAGATGCTGTCTTCCTCTTGCCATCTCAGCCACTCTCAATCTGTGTTCTGGATTTCACTGTAATGTCATCTTTCCAAGTGCTGGCAAAGGGTACTATTTTGGGAGGGAAGGGGGAGTAATCTTGTGAGGAAGTTAGTGATCAGAGCCTCTACTCTGAGCTCCAGCCTGTTATAATTCTGGTTTTGTGGCATGAAACGAAGGTCAGTTGGAGAAGTGAATGGTTTCTATAACCTCTGCTGCCATTGTTACTTGCTGTTTCCAGCATTACCAAAAATTGTATTGCAAATTAGCACATCTCAAAGGAATACATGGAATCAGCACCAGTCTACGGTATTGGTTTCCTTACACTAGCAAAGGCCTTGCTCTCTTTTCTCTTCTCTGTCTTTTCCTCCCTATCTTTTACATGTCAGATGCAATTTTCTTAATTTTCTAATAGCTTCAATACTTTTTGAGATACTAAGAAAACTAGTATATTTGTAAATCCATATTTTGAGTGCTTATTGAATAAATGTTCAAGACATATAGTGAAATAGCAATCTTCCCAGTTTGAATTCAAAAGCTGTACCAGTCTAAGTATCAAAACCCTGGATCTCATGCAGATTGTCTTAATAAACTTTATTTATAAGCACATCATGGAATAAAACTTTCTACAAAGATATACTGTAAAGACATTGATTTTGAAACAAAGTAATCAAATATTTGTATAAAAATTTAACACTAAGCAATACTAATAAAAAGACAGTAATGCAGCATTGAACTGTACTCAATATTCTTTGCGTTGGAAATGTGGTGGTGAGGAAGGTGGAAGGGATTGCTATGTTGTGACTAAGATATTAAGGGCTGTACAATGTGTGCTAGAGTGCTTAGAGAGAGCATATCACTCTGGAAATAACACCTTGGTATGAATCTCACCAGTAGCAAGTGTGTATCCCTGAAGCTGCAAGATGAAACCTTGTACTTATATTTTAAGGACATATGCTGGTGCCTAATATTAACATTTTTCAACCTCCATGAGCCAACATCCATAGTGAAGTTGCCCTTTACCCTGTTTCTGACAACAACCAGAGAGAACACATTGATTCAGATTAAAAAGGTCATGTTCCATTTCCGTCAAGCCTTAGAAAAAGTAAAAACTTTAAAGTAAAAATAGTTCCTTATTCCTATAAAATGGTGGTATAGCTGAAGTGAATAGAAAATGTCTACTAACCCCTGGAACTTCACAGTAATTTCTTTTCCTATATTGAGATGTTTCATCACTCCTCTGTTCTTCAGTGACTAATAGGAAAAGTTCGCTCTCTATTAAATCTGTTTGACATCTAAAGGATGAGATGTAGGAAGGAGAGGCAAACTTTCTAAATGGAGCTTTGGCTTGAGGCTTCCCATTAGACAGTTTGAGAAGGTCAGTACCATTTAGCCATGTGCTACATAAAAATGGTACTGAATTAATGCACAGTCTAGCACTTTGCCTCCAAAACTTAATTAAAAAAATCAGAGTAACTACATTCACCTTTATTTTTAAAGGCTATTTTTCCTTATTTGAGTTTAAGTACAAAACAGTGCAGTAGTAACTTTGGATACTGTGCTATACTACACAGTCCGTAAGGCTGGGATTTTTAAATGCATTCATCCTATTCACCTCAGTTCTTATTAAAGTCAATGGAAATTTTACCATGGAGATCAATGATGAGAGAGAGAGAGAGAGAGAGAGAGAGAGAGGTCAATGCTGACCTCTTTTTAATAATACCACCATAAACTTTAAGTTGCTGAAAATTTGCTAGAGCATGTGAGCTCTCCCAGATGACAACCATCACAGGTATGCCACAAGTCAAGTCAGTCCCAAGGCCACTGCAACTGTTGGGACACCTTAGATGTTATGCATAATTGGTGAGTCTTTGGGTAGTCAGCTGATGGTGTCCATCTCCTGTCCAGGTACAGGTGGCTGTTGGCTCATGGGGAGCTCATCTACCCTTTGACAGGTCTTGTTTTTAATCCTGCTGGGTGTCCACATAGCCTCTTCACCCAGGCTAGCCCAGGTTGGGGCACCAATTTAGCTGCCGAAAACCCGACCATGGAACAAGTTGTACTGGTTTACATGGTACCAGAGAGCAGACCAAAAGAGGCCTGGCTTGACAAGAAGACATGCCACAGAGCTACTTAAAAATAAATTTACCAACTTACCAATTTGAGACAAAATAATGCAATATATGTATGCAAATATTATAGATAGCATATGAACAACGCTATATATTCTGCTATATAAGTACAGTAAAAATTCTGTTATCCGGCATCTTACAATCCAGCATGCTCCACTAACCGGCATGCCAGCTTGTAAGATAAAGTGAAACCGGAAGTGCTGACCATGGCACTTCCAGTTTCTCCGAGCCCCCGTGGCTTGGGGGCAAAGTAGCCTCTGCTGCCAAGCCCCCAAGGCCCGGAGGCATAACAGGCTGCGTGGGGCCCACCTTCCTGTCCAGGACATATAGTCCTGGATGCGATGCTGTGGGGGGTGTGGAGGGACGCCTCAGACGTAGCGTGAGAAGCAGCGGCCGGGGCCGCTCAATTAACTGGCATATTTTGTTATCCAGCATCCCCCGTTCCCAGGGGATGCTGGATAACAGAGCTTTTACTGTATATATACAAGCTTTGCATATTGTACTATCATGAGATTCTGTACAGACACACAGGCTGTGTCCACATGAGCATGGATGTTTGCTTCCCTAGGGAAGACTATCAGTGAAACACCTTGTGCTGCTGCTACTTGCCTCTGAGGAATGCCTGTGTCATGCACTCTCTAGTGCACAGCAAGTTACCCCAGGTGGGGTAGGAGAGGCTGGAGCCAGCACTGGGCTAGCCCCAGCAGCCTTTACCTGGGGTCCTGGGGGCCTCAGGGAGCTGCAGCAGTGGCAATCCTGCTATTTGGAGCCTGTCCAGCAGCCAGAACATGGCTCTGGCCAGCCAGGTTCTGGTTTGGGGCAGCATGCACTGTCCCCATGTGTGCCACCTCACTTTTTTTTTTTTTTTTGCAGTTTTTTTTTTGCAGTTTTTTTTGACCCTGCTGCAAGATAGCATCATGGAGAACACCTGAATGTGTGGTATGTGGCACCGCATCTGCGTCTGTGACGTCACGTACCACACAGCCGCGCTCATCTAGACATGGTCCTATAGACTAAAATGAAAGAGACTTCCTATTATCCATAAAGTAATATTTGTTTAAAATGGCACCTATTTATTTGTGTATCAGATATGTCTTCATGTGAATCAAACATGTCTTTTTTCCATATAAAAGTAGGCATTTCTTTGGGCATTCCCCAAAAAATGCATCCCCTGTTGTTGGAGCAATTGGGATGGTATTGTGTAGATGGCTGATGCCACTGAGTACTAAGAAATTGGCAGAGATGGTGAAAGGATCACTTGGTGGGATAGCTTGCATGACTGGAGCACTGTCATGGATGGGTATAAACTTCAGGAAGGACAGACAGGAGAGAATAGGAGGAGGAGTTGCACCTTTATGTAAAAGAGCCATATGATTACTCAGAGCTCCAGTATGAAGCTGGAGATACGCCTGTTAAGAGTCTCTGGGTTAGAGTCAGAGGGGAAAGTAACAAGGGTGATGTCATGGTGAGGGCCTGAAGTGATGGATGAGGCTTTCTTCAAACAGCTAGTGGAAGTTTCCCAATCATAGGCCCTGGTTCTCATGGGGGACTTCAATCACTCTGACATCTTTGGGAGGGCAATACAGCAGTGCACAGGCAATCCAGGAAGTTTTTGGAGAATATTGGGGAAACTTTCTGTTGCAAGTTCTGGAGCGGCTAGATAGGGACTGTGCTCTTTTTGACCTGATGCTCACCAACAGGGAAGAATTGGTGGTGAATGTAGTAGTGGATACTACTTGGGCAGCAGCAGCCACGAGATGATTGAGTTCAGGATCCTGAGGAAAGGAAGGAAGGAGAGCAGCAGAGTAAGGACCCTGGACTTCAGAAAAGCAGACTTTGACTCCCTCAGGGAACTCATAGGCAGGGTCCCCTGGGAAGCCAGACTAAGGGGGAGAGGAGTCCAGGAGAGCTGGCTGTACTTCAAAGATGCCTTACTGAGAGTGCAGGAACAAACTATCCCAATGTGGGGGTAAGACTAGCAAGTATGGTAGAAGACCAGCTTGGCTTAGCAGGGAACTCTTGTAAACTAAATCATAAAAAGGACGCTTATAAGAAGGGGAAACTTGAACTGATAACTAGGGCAAAATATAAAAGCATTGCTTGGGCATGCATAGATGAAGTCAGGAAGGCCAAAGCACAACTGGAGTTGCAGCTAGCAAGGGATGTGAAGAGTAACAAGAAGGGTTTCTACAAGTATGTCAGTAGCAAGAGGAGGTCCAGGGAAAGTTTGGGTCCCTTACTGAATGGGGAGGATGCAGAAAAGGCTGAAGTGCTCAATGCCTTTTTTGCCTCAGTCTTACAGACAAGGTCAGCTCCCAGATTACTGCACCAGGCCGCACAGTTTGGGGAGAAGGTGAGCAGCCCACAGCGGTGAAAGAACAGGTTAGGGACTATTTAGAAAAGCTGGACATATACAAGTCCACGGGGCCAGATGGGATGCGCCCGAGGGTGCTGAGGGAGTTGGCTGATGTGGTTGCAGTGTTATTGGCCATCATCTTTGAAAACTCATGGTGATCAGAAGAGGTCCCAGATAATTGGAAAAGGGCAAACATAGTGGCCATTTTTAAGAAAATGAAGAAGGAGGATCCAGGTAAACTACAGACCAGTCAGCCTCACCACAGTCCCTGGAAAAATCATGGAGCAGATCCTCAAGGACTCCATTTCTAAGCACTTGGAGGAGAAAAAGGTAACTGGGAACAGTCAGCATGCATTCAGCAGGGGCAAGTCATGCCTAGCCAACCTGGTTCCCTTCTATGATGAGGTGACTGGCTTTGTGGATGCAGGGTCACTGGTGGATGTGGTGTACTTTGATTTTAGCAAGGCTTTTGATACGGTCTCCCACAACATTCTCCTAGGCAAGCTACAGAAGTATGGGCTGGATGAATGGTCTGTAAGGTGGATAGAAACGTGGCTGAAACATCGGGCTCAGAGAGTAGTAATCAATGGCTCAATTTCTAGTTGGCAGCCCATATCAAGTGGAGTGCCCCAGGGGTTGGTCCCGGCGCTGGTTTTGTTCAATGTCTTCATCAACGACCAGGAAGATGGATAGAGTACACCCTCAGCAAGTCTGCAGATGACACCAAGCTGGGGGAAGTAGTAGATATGATGGAGGTTAGGGCTAGGATTCAGAATGACTTAGACAAATTGGAGTATTGGACCAAAAGGAATCTCATGAGGTTCAACAAAGACAAGTGCAAAGTCCTACACTTAGGACAGAACAATCCCATGCACCAGTTCAGGCTGGGGGCTGACTGGCTGGGCAGCAGCTCTGCAGAAAAGGACCTGGGGGATACAGTAAACAATAAGCTGAATATGAGCCAACAGTGTGCCCTTGTTGCCAAGAAGGCTAAATGCATACCGGGCTGCATTGGTAGGTGTGTTGCCAGTAGGTCAAGGGAAGTGATTATTCCCTGCTATTCAGCACTGGTAAAGCCACATCTGGAATATGTTGTTCAGTTTTGGGGCCCCTGCTACAGAAAGGATGTGGACAAATTGGAGAGAGTTTAGCAGAAGGTGACAAAAATGGTGAGAGGGCTGGGGGACATAACTTACAAGGAAAGACTGAGGGAACTGGGCTTGTTTAGTCTAGAGAAGAGAAGATTGACTTAATAGCAGCCTTCAGGTCCCTGAAGGGGCATTTGAAAGTGGATGGAGCTAAGTGTTCTCAGTGGTGGCAGATGACAGAACCAGGGGCCAGTCTCAAGTTGCAGCAAGGGAAGTTTAGGTTAGCTATTAGGAAGAATTTTCTCACTATGAGAGTAGTAAAACACTGGAACCAGTTACCCAGAGAGGTGGTGGAAGCTCCATCCTTGGAGGTTTTCAAAACCAGCTAGACAAAGCTTTGGCTGGGATGAGCTAGTTGGGGATGTTCCTGCTTTGAGCAGGTGGTTGGACTAGATGACCTCCTGAGGTCTCTTCCAACCCTAACTTTCTGTGATTCTATGACTGTCTGGCCAGGGCAGGACACTGGGTGCGGTGGGGCAGGGGCTCCCCACTCCGCCGCCCTGCACACAGGTTTTCAAAGCCCGGCTAGACAAAGATTTGGCTGGGATAATCTAGTTGGAGATGATCCTGCTTTGAGCAGGGGGTTGGACTAGATGAGCTCCTGAGGTCCCTTCCAACCCTGACTTTCTATGATTCTAAGGAAAGCCATTGTAAAGTGATGTGTAAAGTGTGAAATTGATTCAGCTGTTATGAAAAACCTAAGTTAAGGTAGGAGACAGGCTGTATCTAGGAAACCTGTGTGGAAAGAAGATTTTACATACTGTAGCGAGCAGTGGATCATAGACTTGTAAGTACAACAAAAGGGAAAGAAAGCAAGAAAAATCAGGAGTTCAGTAAAAAGAGAGACAATAAGAGACTCAAAGTAATTACATTTTAACATCTTGTAAGAGGGATGTATTTGGTAGCTGTATTGGTCTGACACCAAAAGAAATGAAAAAATCTAGAACTCTTGGGTCAGAAATGATACCTTTTATTAGACCAACTAGGAAATCACAAAAAAATTCTCATGACTGAGACATGACTGAGGCTAGACAAAGAGATCCAAAAAAGCACAAACTAAGCACTACAGTGTGGAATCCAGAGCTTAGGTGTGTAGGAGCCCTTTATAGCACATGGGCAGACTTTATTAGGCAGCTCAGAATGACAATCCAAAAATCCTGCCTTGAGTTAGCCAATATGATACACTTTGGGAATAGCGTGCTTGAAACTCGGCCCCTTTCTGTACAGGGACCAATGAGTCATTACTCCTAAGACTAATTATGTATTTAATTAAAAGTCCTTTGCAAATAAAATGCATAAAGTGTTCTTGAAATAGAAGTAAGAACTTCTTACTTTCCAGTTCCCTACTCAGTAGTCTACAGTAAAACTCCTTTTGCCTTCTCTCTTTCAGGCCCTGTGAAACTTTCTGTCTTTTCTGCACATTGGAACAGCTTCAGTAGAAGTGGCTTATAGCCTGATGATCATTACAAGCAGGGAATAGAATTCAAATCTTCCACTTCCTGGGCAAGCACTCTGATACTACATAAAAGATGGATGACACCATGTGTATTGCTTCTTCTTTTAAAGAAAATGAGCTCAACTGCATCTTGTAGGAGGCTTGGTCTTGTCAGTATGTGGTAGGTATGCACTGAGGACCTTATTACACCTTATACCATGAGCTGCACAAATGTTGATCACTGTCAGTGCCAACTCCAGTTTGGAGCAGTCACACTTCAGGGCAACATGTACCTGGAGAACTGAAAGGTAAGATTTCCTCCCCCACTTCCCCCATTCTAGGCTCCCTCTTGGCCCCCGTAGGGCTCCTCCCTGCCCCTACCATTTACTTGTGGCTGCCCATGCTGTCTGTCCCAGGGAGCGGGCAGGGAAGGGTTAACATACCTGCCCAGCCACTGCTGCTGCTCTTCAGGATGAGCCCAGCCCCGGAGACAAGCAGTGGTGTCGAGGCAGGCAGATTAACCCTTCCCAGCCCACTCCCTGGGACAAACTGCAAGGCAGCCACAAGTAAGCACATGGGGTGAAGGGCTGTGAGTAGGGATCTGTGATGTTGAAGAGGATAGGGGAGTGGGCCTGACCCAGTAATTTTGGGTGGCCCCTGGAGCATTTAACACCTGGATTGTCTGTACATTCACACCTGAAACTAGTTTTAAGTGCTTGTGAGGCAGCTCAGTGTCAGGTTAATTTAGGGTTGGTTTATCTCTGATCTGTGCTACCCAACTTATGTTACACTAAGATGTATCCACTCTAGGCTACAGGCCAGTGTAAACACCTGACTGGATCATGCCCTTTCAGGGTATAAACTGGAGCAACACCTAGTTCCTGACTGGGCTTAGGTAGGATCTAGGCAACAAGCTGCTCATGTTGGGGCTACTGTGAGTTTGTACAAAAGCAGAACTTTTGGCACCTGGAGAACTTTGACACTTTACAGCAAAGTAGGGAGGTGCCTAGTGAGTTCAAGCACCCTAGTAGAAGGCTGTCACTTAGTGAGGACTTTTTTTTCCAATATAGGCACCCCTTATATGCTTTATTTGGGTATAGCTTTGAGCCTGGAATGGCTTTTCCAAACTGCAGTAAACATCAAACGCTGAAACAAACTCCTCAGGTTAAAAGAAATCTCAGTCTGGGTAAATTGCTTATAGCTTACAGTGAATCTCACAAGTTAAATGAGTGCCTCAGAACTGGAGCAAAATTCTGACTAAACTATACTGACAGATTAAAGACCAGCTGTGTCTAATAGGTTCTGATTCTAATCAGTTATCCCCCCACCTGAACCCAAACAGTCTCAGCTAGCAGCAAACCCTGGTCCTTTCCAGCTCTAAATGAAAATTTCTCTAGTGCTCTCTGACAAGGTAAAACTACCTCAATATCTATTTTTGCATGTTAACAACAATTAGAAGGGGAAAGGAGAAAGCAATCTTGTAGTTTTCTATCTATTCTTAGTCTTGTTAAAGAATTGTAATACTTACCCATTACTTGCTCAAACATTTCACAAACTTACCAGCTGGGTTTCTATTCTCTCTGTGATGGATCAGGGGTTGAACTGAGCTATGTTTAGCCTATGAATTATTTCTACAATGGGCTCTCATTCTTATAAGTACATTTTTTTTTTTAATAATTCAACCAGAAACCATCTTATTAGTACAATTAGATAGTAAGCTTTTTCAAAGGATAAGCAGATTTGTTAAGCCAGAGGATTGCTCTCTAAGTGTTTCACAATGAGTCTAATAATGGTGAAATGAACCACTGCTCTTTGGATTACTAGAGGCCATCAGAAGTGCCATTTATGTAAACTATTTGGAATAATGGAAATAGTCACCATGTTAATTAACACAGTACACTCACTATGAAGTACTGGATAGAAGTTAAAACACAAAAGTGGGTGTCTGGGGAAACTGCCTCTGTTCTTGGATTCCTCACTATTTTGCTGTCTGTTCTGGGGTAAGTTGCTTTGCTATTTTTTGCCTCAGTTTCTCATGTGCAAAACATAGCTAATTAACCCTTTAAAGGTGTTTTGCAGCTCTGTTCAGTATAACTTGTAATTAAAAAATGCATTCTGAGATGCTCAGATGAAACTTTACACAGAGTAAAATATTACATTAGTATTTGAAAGTAAACACCTCAGCCCTGTTTCAGTGCTTGTTCTGATCAGTGCCTTGGCTCTGCTTAGGTATTTAGACATCTGTAGAAACTTGTTGCCAATACATTTTCAGTGCATTAGGTATGAAATTAAAACCCTTAAAATATAATAATAATAATAATAAAAAGGTGCTACAAACATTTCCATCCATACTACATCAGGTGCTCATATTCCATGATGGGCATGGCATTAGGGGCAGGGCTCAATGTGTGTAAACAGCGATGTAATGGGCAATCCTGTTCTTATAGCTTAGATCATCATTTTTGCCAGTGGATGCTTGTTATGACCTGCACATTTCCTGCTATTAGTTTGTCGTAACTTTTGGAGAGGTATCTTACATTGGCAATTTCCCAGAACGGCAAGTGCCCATGCTAGGTTATTGGACACATACAGTTAAACCTGATTGTCCATGACTGTGTTCACACAATTTATGTTCCTTCAACTTATTTTTCAAAGATCTTTTTGTTCCTGATCTTTATTGGGAGTCAGATTTGCAACAAGCAATACTGTCAGGTTTTGATTCACTGTTATGAGTGATGGTTTAAAATGTGCTTGAGGTTATACACAAATGAAAAATGCACCACTGTGTTGTTTTCTCAACCCTTGTAACCTCCCCTTGGATTTCAGGTAGATAAGGCAGGATTGTTCTTCTGCTGTTCAAAGGTTTCTCTGACATTCACAGTGGCATTTAGACATGGATTAAGTATCTCATTGGTTGTTTTTAGGGTGGGCATTATTATCAGGGTGGGGCGGGGCACACATATATTCCTATTAAAAGATTTACCATACATAATTATCTGAACAGAGGTTAGAAGATTTAAATTCCAATGGTTTATATTATACTCAAATAATAGACAGCAACGTTTGAGCGTCAGTGTAAATACAGAAAAGTATGCGTCTGGATGGTTGTTCTGGATTTGTGCCTTACTGATATTTTCAGTAAGATATTGAGGAATGGCATTGTGTCCATCAGATCAATGCACTGTAGAAAATGAAACTGATGGTGAGTTTCAGAAAGTATCAGTTTAGTTACTTAGAACATTTGTATTAACAGCTCAAGGAATTGCATTCTAACGTCCTCTCTCAGGCAAAATTTACTCTGTAAACAATTTGTCCCCATAAAGAATTAATGGTTTGGATTTATACCATGAGCCTGCAGCCACACAGAAACATGCTATATATCTGCCATATCATGGAAACTATGGCTTCTTGCTCAAGGGGTGTTCCATTTGGCTGTCCCAAACTAACAAAAAACCTGGGTTTCTGTCCTGAAAGTGAGAGCACTGCTGCATCAGGTTTGCTTCCGCAAATGTCTATTTAGATTTTGACTATTTGTTCCAATTATGAAACAAGTACATTTCATAATCGTGTTACACTATCCATAATCATTTGCTACAGTTAGCAAAGAGAAACTTTTGAAATCTGGGCCTGAATTTTGGATGGTCTAATTCTGGGGATCCAGTTTGTAAGACTACTGGCCTGATTGTCAGAAGTTTCAAGCATTCATAACTCTGAGTAGCTTTATTTAAGTTCTGGTTGTCCAACATCTTAGAAAAAAAATTAGGCTTGCAGTTTCATTTTTTGTGCCCTACATGTAAAATCTTTTTTTAAGTCTGTACACAAACAGTTAATTTGTTGCACCCCTAGTCTATGGTAACACTGGACCAGAGGAAGTCTATTCCCATACCACTGAGAATTAGTTAGAAGTATCCAAAATATTTGATTTTTTTTTTCAAGTTACTGCATTTGAACAAATATACATTCAGCTGTTCAAAACACGGTCTTTTGAGTGATTTTTTTTTTTTTTTTTCCATGACCAACATTAACAGATTCCCATAAACTGAAATTGATCAGTAAGGGAAATAGGTTTCTTGGGGTAATCTGTCTTGAAGGCTAGGGACAGACATTATGAATAAACAGGTTTAAGTGATCAAGAACTGGTTTAAACCTGTAACGGAACAGATGTTCAGTGCATAAACCAGTTTGAAAATGACTGAAACCAGTTTGAAATAAACCTGGTTGAATATACTTTCAGACTTAATTATTTGGCTCAAACCAGTTTATGCAATGTTTGCCCCAGACCCCTTCCTGGTTTAAGTTAAATCAGAGTCTTCCACCATCCCAGATGCTTTGCAACTGCAGGACTCTGCTCCCTGCTCCAGCCTATCAGGGATGGCCCCTCCCCTCTGCTGCCTAGTTGCAGCTCTGGCAGAGACTGCAGGTACAGTAGGGTCTGCCTGGCTTCCTCCTGCTCCTCTTTTCTTCCCCTCGCCACTCCCTGCTCAAGCAGGGATTCCCCCCTCCCCTCTGCCGTACACAGACACCTCTCAGCATTATTTAGCATACCACGTGCTGGCTATGGTCTGTGCTGTGGGAGACAGGGCAAAAGCAGACAGGACAGTGTCATCTTATAGCTCTTTGGGGCTAATCAACAGGTAACTGGTAATGTCCCTTTGTTCCTTGGAAAAAGTTGTTTAAGAAGAGCTTGACCTAATGAGAGAGCATTTTGTTTTGCTGTTGGGCTGCTAAACACTGTGTAACTCCCTGCTGTGTAAGTAAATGCTGTATAACTCCGTGCTGGCTCTCTTGTTAGTGAGAGGAGTGTAGGGGGGAGGGGCACTCCTCCCTAATCAGAGCATCCTGCCAGGGCCTGGCCATGCTCCCCTCAACTCAGCACTGAAGAAGGGAAGGGAGGGCTGCTCTAGTGCCCCCATCTTCTTGCCTGAGTCACTGCAAGCATGTGCCTGCATTTCTGGAATGAAAATGGAATGTCTATCCACCTCGAAATCAGTTCAAGTTTTCCAGGTTATACTAACCTGCAAAGATTGAATCAATGCAGGCTCAGGCTTTTTTAATGTCTATCTCTAGCCTAATTGGTTGGACCCAATGTCCAGTGTAGTGAATAAAATTTTTTTGATTGAATTCAGTAACCTTTGGATCAGTACCTAGTATCACACTTGTTTAAACATATGAGTCCATGACTGATATTTCCATTCAGGTTCAGGCTCATGGAAATAATCTCCTCAAAACTGACTTTACAACTGGGTTAGGTAAATCTGAGACAGAAAAGACTCATTAATCTGTTCTGCTGTCCAATAACTGTTTCTTACAGTATATTTTCCACTGTACTTTAAATATCAAGAGCGTATTTCAGATTGCTGGTACAAGGATGGCAGTAGGGATTGATCTATTCCAAATGTGTTTGATGCTAGGAAGGGGAGATAATATTTTCACACACTCCCATGGGAGTTTTCCCACTTTGAAGAAGATTAGAAGATGATTTACTTTGGAGTACCATTGTCACAAACCAATAGTTTATATATTTATTTGAACCAAAAGGCAACTGTTTAACTAGAACCTGTTCAATCTCTCACATAGCTTCCTTTTTATCAGAAGAATGTTTGGTTCTTTTAAACTGTGGCAAAATTGAACAGGTCAAGTAAATAATAGTGATGTCCAGAAAACGTAGTATTTATCAGTGTCAGAAAACACATTTATTTAAGCACCAGAAAAATTCCCCTATCTCAACTTGCATTATTCTTCTTGACGTAAAGTACCTTGAGAAAGTTCCGAATACAGGAGGAAAATATAGTACTGAAGAAGCCATTTATTGTCTCCAGGTTGTTTAAGAAGTTTAAGCCCTAAAGACTTAACTTATGTTTATGAAGGATAAACAAAAGTATGTCCATTATAAAAATATATCCATTATATTCTGATAAATGTCTCTTTATTTCCAGTTATGTTATACTCCACATAATGAACAGCTCTATTCCTAATGACAGCAATTATATTAGAGTATTTGGCTTTTTTAGGGTGGCAGCATAAAAGAGAATTTGGGTGCCTCATACATTAGCAATTCTGACTGTGGCTTTAATTAAAAAGTGAAAATAAAAATAGGAACAATGTGGAAAAGATGCATGTTACATATGTCTATGAAATGCTACACTAGAGACTGTAGCAAAATTATGGCTCTGATCCAAAATATATTGAAGTTAGTGTTTTGTTCACTTCACAAGAACTTGGAAATGGTGAAGTACAGAGATGAAGATGGTGAATATACCATCTCTGTCTCTTGTCAATTCCTCCTTTAAAGGAATGGGCTATTACAGCACTAAGGATATGGGAATAGCTGTTCAAGGGCATATGTATATATTTTTTTTCATACTTACAGTGAAGCACCCATCACCCACTTATTCCTGTGTCACATGTGCCAAATCCCAGAATTAAGGCAATGTAGCCATATCAACACCAATGTGATGATGAGAGTGTGCCTGAGATATATAGCCCAGTTACTCAGGCTGTGATCTGGATGTGGGATTTGCTTATAAAAAGAAGACAAAGCTCAAGTGACATAGGAAAGTACCTCAAGAAGATGCTTTCATGTTTCTTACAAGGTCCCAAAATATGATTTAAAAAAAAAATGGGTCTGTCCTATTGGGTGCATTATTTAATATCATGTGTGATTTTAAAAATCCTTTCCTGAACTAATCTCTTGTCCTTCCTTTGTCCTTTAGCTTTATTTTTATCTGTTCCCTCTTATGCATGCTACACTTTAGATTCTCCTCTCATTCCTGCCCCTCTGACAGTTTCTTTTTTGAAAAGAACTCTGGGTTTCCAAAAGTGCATACTAGGACTTTGTGATAAACTTTTCTGACCTCATTTTCTGTGCATCTTTCCTGATGCCACTGTTTGATTTTATGTTGATGTAATGAGTTGTCACTGGGAAATGAACCATGGAACCTCTGGATCTAAAAACATGAGACTTTACAGTGTAGAATAAGTGGCCAGGCTATTTAGACTAGAGTCAGAAACAGACATGTAACCTGACTCTCTGTTCTGGTGATTCTTAGTTCCTCTCTAATTATTAGCTGTATAAATCATCTTATAAGTCAACTTTTGCTACCAAATTAGTAACTTTTCTTTTAACTCTTCCAGAGTGACATTTTATATCTGGAGACCTTGAGTTCAATCCCTGCAGTGACCAGTTCTGGGAAATTATCAGTACTAAACAATAAAAAAGCATTTCAATGTTTGTCTTCTTATAGGCCTCTTCTACATGTTACAGATATAACACAATTAACTTGAGAGCAGCTACACATGCAAATTGCTCATCACCCAATAAAGAGCTGCAACCCAATAAAGTCTGACCTCAAAAAGATGTACTAACCTTATAGCTGGTTGCTATCAAGCTTTAATTTGCATGTTTAACATGGTGTGTTCCCTGTGGGAGAGCTTCCTCAGCAGACAGGGCTCTCAGACACAGGGATACAACCCCTGAGGATTGCCCAATCCAGTCCCAAATACTTTATCTCTTAGTTCTTTGGGTATTTACAATGTTCCTGAGATATAAACAGGATCTTGATTTTCTGTCTGTGCAATCTGAATTGTAATTGTCTGTTGGAATCTGCTGTCCCCTCTTGGCAACTTGGCTAACACTTCTGAGCCTGGAATGATGGTTTGATTTTTGTTTTTGTTTTGTTGAACTGCTGGTCTAATTGTATATGTGTAATTGTGCAGTTTGAGGTGTCTGACTTGTGCAGATATACAGTAAGATACACGGTTTCATATACACAAATTCTAAAGTTAGGCCCCTCATTACATCCTTCTACCATTTATAGAATAACCCATTTCATTCCTTAATTCCATAAACCTGCATCTGAAGACTTTAAAATTTTGAAGTTTGTATTTGTAAAATATAGTTTATGTGCTACATTAAATATTCAGTGAAATGATCATTTAGATTGACAGCCATGAACAAAATGAGAAGGGACTTGTCAATGGAGCTGTTGGTTAATTAATATTTAAGTAACTCATGAACTACATGATTATAGTTTTTAATGTCATTTGACCTATGCTTGATAAAAGTGTAGGCATTAGATTATTTTTTGATCCAGACTCTGGTATCTGAAATATTACTTACTCCAACAAACTGACAGTATATATATACCAGAGAGCGGCTTACTACCTTGAGGAAAGACTTGGAAATTGGAGTTAATCCCAGTGGGATTAAGCAGTTTTTAACCAAACCTCTATTATGGATCACTTTATTATGGGTCACTATTCTTCCCCCAACAGAACCCTTCCCAAACATACACAAATACACTCTAGCTTCACATATCCTGACTGAACTTGTCTTGTAGCCAGATGGGCAATTTAATTCTTTAAATCTCAAATGCCTTTCCCTAAACACTAGCTATGCATATGAAAGAGTGATGCATGCTGCACTCAGACAAGTGACAGCTTCATTTCATTGGCACTCCCTCTCTTTAGTAGTCAGAGGAGACCCAAAGCAGCATAGTGAATTAGGCTGCTAATTAGGCTGGCCTGGGCCAATGTCTTATTGATATACAGTTAAGATTTCTTTATCCTAACATTTTCATTTCCACTTGTCTACTGAAAGGCAATAAATTCCAGTTTCTCTTCATGTGTTATGGGCCAGATTATTTGCCCATGCTGGAGAAGGTGCATGATTGTATTGCTTTGGAGCAACACTAGAAAGCTGTAGTAAAAGCCATTCCCAAAGACACAAAGACACTATTTGCTGCAAACCTTTGCAGCTTCTCTGCAGCTTCTGACTAGTGCAGGATGAGAAAGGGAGGAGCAGGACAATATCTCCTGTTTCCTTTCTCAGCTGGATACCTTGTGATGTTTAACGCTCTAGGATTGCTGAGGCAGGAGAACTTTTGAGTGGTCAACAACTGCTAGAGTGTGCCAGAAGCAGAAGGGAAGTTTCTCATTCCCTTTTTTCCGTTCCTTCTTTATCTATTCAGGTTGCCATTATTCAGGATTTTTCCTATTCAAAGATTTAATTTGGCCTTCTTGATGGGGGTAAGATGTTAAATCCAGATCCAAACTTGCTTAAAGGTCAGGTCTGGACCCCTGGTTCTAGTCCAACCCTGCTTTATTGAAGCGACTTGGAAGCCCCAAGGGAGCCCTACCTATGATTGCTGTGTTCACACATTGCTGATGCACTGGAAAACTCTTAAAATGTCATGATAATTTGCATAGCCCCAGCCATTGTTGCAGCTAGGCAGGGCTTGAATGATGATATTACTGAAGTTATATCTAGTCCATACTGAAGTTTAATTTCTCTTGGCACCAGTGCTAACATAGAAGCATAAGGCCTGCCGCAACAAATCAAGTCTTTTGTTCATCAAGTCATGTGTCCTGCTTCTGGCAGTGGTTAGTACCTGGGCACCACTCAACAATTAGGAGGAGACTGTTGGAACTGGATATAAAAGTTGCTCCTGTGACTAATAGGCAGGATGGAGAATGCCAGTCATTTGTTATACAATCATCCTCCTATTTGAGAGACTGAATGACTTGTTTCAGTGGAATCATGAAGGTTTTATTAAACAGAACATTCTCCTTTTGACATTCCTTTTCAGGTCATGATACTCTAATTCAATTAGTGATCCCACTTAGAGCTGGTCATAGAATTTGATGCAAGCATTCTATTGAAAATCAGCCCTTTTTTCGTCTATAAATGGCCTTTTGTTAACAAATTTATTTGCTGTTCATAGTTTGTATACTTTGTTCGAACAATCATCAGCCTATGAAAAGCTTGTGAAGTGTCCAGGATATTCTTTATATCCCATCTGCTACTTGAGTTGGATGTTGGGTATTGTTTCTGTTCCAGCATGAATATTTGTTTCATGAAACAGTCACAGTTGAACATGAACAAATGTGACCATTTGTATGTGAACAAGCACATTTGTACAAATACAGTATTTTCATGTAACATTCAACAAATAAAGCCTATGCTTTATACAAATGCTGAAGAACAGCAAATAAAAGATGATTATTTTGTTTAGGTATATATTCACAGGTTCTCTCTCTGCAATTATTTCAGGCCTATTCCTGTTCATTATACACAGCAACAATATAAAACAGAGTTGTCTCATACCCCAAATGTACACTACCCCAAATATTCTGAAGTGGGGTTTTTTTATTCATAGAAGGCTTCTTCTGAATGTAGGAGTCACAGAAAAAGTGCACCTTCCTTTTTATAAAGAGTAACTGAATCTCTCCTATGTTACTGGAAGAAAATGTTTCTTTATTAATTGTCAAGCTAAATAAAATGACTGGATGATATATTAGCCTACAAAGGAACAACATGTCATGTCACCGTGTACTTATTTTCACCATGTTGGAGCATTGGTGCAACAATTACAGTTTTGCACCTTTCTTTTTAGGAATTTTAAAGTTAAATTAAAAAATTTGGAGGAACACTTGCTCATATAAAAAGCATAAAAAATTAACAATGTGTTATACAATTTACCATGTGTTATGTATAACTTAGGTTATGTAGAACCAAGCCTTAAAGAAAAAAAGTTAACTAAATATAGTATAGCTTGGGCCACTCATATATCTGGGTGGGTCACAATATTCTTAACTTGTAGTCACCTGAAAAAAGGATGATCTGCACAACTGATTGCTATACCTTTTACTTCAAAGGGTGCTGCATTTTCACCCAGCTGGATCACAGCAGCAGTCCCATGAAAATGACTGGAGAAGCACTGCCCTTTGAAATAAAAGCCACAGCAAACAGAGGGGGTGGCTCTATTTCCACACGGCTGTTTACTATGACCTTATGTGCTCCTCAGCTGGTTTTACAAGTGCTTATTGAGGACTATGTGATCCAACCCCCACCCCAAACTATCCAGGTTTTACTGTACAGATAAAGAGTTAAAAATTTAAGCATCTTATACAAATTTTCAAGGCTAAAGGGTCGATAGTTAATATTTATTATAGTGACTAGAACTTGGCAGTAGTAGAAAGATTTGCTTACATATTTGCCAATTTTTATAGTGATTGGATTCAGCATTTACTCTGTGGTATCTTATTTTCCTTTAATGTTTCTTGTGAATAGATTTCTTTGGCATAAATGTTAGAAAATAGTTGTTTTTTCAAGCAAAGCCCTTGTTTCACAAGAAAATAAAAATATTTTCTGGCAAAATATTTGTGCCAGAAATGTTCACATTCTATTTAAATAGCTTCAGTCATCTAGTTACCTGAAATGTATGATACTTTCTGCTATGTAACCAAGAGAAAACTGTAGGTAATAAATTCTCAAAGACAGATGAAGCAAACATAAAAAATCAGGGTGGCTGCTGTCATTTTGAATTTTTTTTCTCTTATTTTTCATTGATTTCTGATGTCTTTTCACAGTCTCTATTTAAGAAATTGAAAATCCAAAAGACAGCATTACAGGTACCTAAGTTGGGACCTGGATATGAAAGAGCACAGTGAACCAATGATGCGGTGGTAGACAATGATTCAACTCCTTTGAAGTCAGCAACAATGCTTTTATACCCCAAGTGAAGATCTAGTCCTATGCTTCACTGATTTGTTGGTACAATTGTCATTGTGTCATTCTAGTTAGTGGTGCTCAACTCTTTGGCCCCATGAGCCAGATGCACTCATCTGTGGGCTGGATCAGCCCCGCTCAACAGGACTGCACAGCCCCCGCATCCAGTCTTGAATTCTGGGATCGGGCCCCAAGGCTCTGTGCCACTTCTGCCTGGCTCTACATAGCAGGATCAGGTCCTGTGCTGGATCCCTGGGGAGACCCATACTCTGGATGACACGGTGCTCGGGTTTGGATCTGGCCCATGGACTAGAGGGTTAAGCACCCCAATTCTAGGTAACTTACCGTGCTACCCTACATTGTTCCCAAGCATATCTGATTTTATTTCTGCACTAGTAAAAAAGTTTAAAACTGCATCATTTTGTACTAGTCCAAATACATGGTGACCAGAAAGCATTTCTGTGTGATGGTTGTTCTCATCCCTGTGTGAAATGAGCTTTGGTTCATACAGAACACCCATATCATAGAAACCATGAAAACTGCTCCTGCTTAACACATGTTGAATTGATACTGCAGCTTGGCAACCGGCAAGTAACCAACTACAAAATGTGCAGCTTGTGTTGGTGAAATACCGATCATGTATATTTTCACCTCCCTCCCTAGTATGCAGTGTACACAGTTGTGCTCTCTCTTGCTGGATATAAAGGTACCTATTTTATTGCATATAAGAGAAACAAGCAGGTTTATTGGGACATGAACAACTCAGTTAAAACAGTAGATATAGCCCCAGAATGACTGCTTTCAAGATGCTGTACCTCAAGAAACAGTGGTGTTGATAATTTTATACATGACTAGAAAGGGGTAATCAAAGACTGACATATTAAGATAATTCTTTTAATCTGCTTGCTCAAGTTTGAGCTAAATGTAGAACTTTTTCAAAGCCATTTATAAGAGGCGCATACATTAACCTTATTATTCTTTAATAGCATTTGCCTGTATACTCCTATACAACACTTTGAAAATTTACCCTATAAGGACATTTTTACTCATGCTCTGGGAGGTGTGGGGGAGGGGGGGCATTTTAATTAGCGAGCCAAATTAATTAAAAGCACCTGGTCATCACATGTATCAGCATCTCCGCGCTGAAAAAATGGCGGTGGGGCGCTTTGAACTAAAGCTCATTTGAGCTTTAGTTCAAAGTACCTCGCTGGTTCAACACTCTTGTTTTAAAAACCTGCAGTAAAAGAACCTAACATTATTTGAGGGGAAAAAAACAACATTCATTCATGTATAAACTCAAAAGTGAGTGGACATATAGATAAATTATAGTACAAAATACTATGCCAGATAAATGTTAACTGAATCAGAAGAGTCCCAAGACTGTCAAAGCATCTTATGGAAGCCAGGAACACATTTCTTAGTTAATGATGCCATGGGTGCTTCTCTTTCCTGGGCTCATCAGAAACTGGTTGTTTATAAAGAAGGCATTTCAGCTTTCACAGTTTAAAGACAAAGGTTAGTGCTGGCATAACTGGTACAATTTCAGTGTATCCTAGCAAGGTTGGAGTTAGCGCCAATATGTGTATGTGTGCGTTTGTTTTTTTTTGTACTTGAACAAATTAGTTCAGCAACTGTATATCGATAACTTTTTAACCTATTCTTAGTCTTAATATTATGAGCAGCGGTAAAGAGTGGAGAGGGGAAGGGGGTGGGGGGGCGGGAAAGAAAGTCAGGCTCCTTAAACTTTGTCTGTAGGTTTTTTTAGTGAAATATTTAGAGGCCTCCTTCCATTCAGGAACTGAAAGATCTTATATTTTTCATTCCATGTCTGAAGGCGGTTTAAAAGTTGAGATATGGTTTAATTTATGTTTAAGCACAACTTCTTTTTTGGAATATATATTACGTCTTATCCACTGAAAGCACTATGTCATGACAGACAAGCAGGAAAGACTGAAATATGTAAGATAAGGCTTCCAGTTTATATGCTGTTAGAAGAAATGATAGCATCAGTTTTAAAAATAAAAATACTAAAAGAGAACTACAAAGGTTTACACGTGTAAACTTTGGTAAAAGATTTGTTTCTATAGAAGAAGAAAATTTTGCCTCAGTTATTGGGGGAACAGGGACTTTCCCATAGCTTGTTGGTCCCCCTTGGCCAGTTTGTAGATGGCCGCCAGGTCCACTCTCAGCCTTCTCTTATGAAGGCTGAACAGGTTCAGGTCCTGTAGCCTCTGCTCGTAGGGCCTGCCCTGCCGTCCCTGGATCATGCGAGTGGTCCTCCTCTGGACCCTCTCGATGCTGTCCACATCCCTCCTGAAGTGCAGCGCCCAGAACTGGATGCAGTACTCCAACTGTGGCCTGACCAGTGTCGCATAAAGGGGGAGGATCACCTCCTAGGACCTATTCGTCATGCATCTGTGGATGCATGACAAGGTACGATTGGCCTTCCTGACCGCGTCCCCACATTGGCGGCCCATGTTCATTTTGGAATCGATGACAAAATCAGTTGAGCTATCATTTTACTCTTAATTTACCTAAATTGGGCATATTCCTAAATTGTGCATACAAAAAAAAGTCCATAGAGAAACTAAATATAACTAAATATTGTCTACATTTCACACAATCTCTCTGTTTCTTTCCTTTTCCAAGAAAATTATATTCCTAAATCCTGCTTTTCAGATGTAAAAAGTTGTCAACTGAACCATAATATTGGTAACGTATAGCACAAGAGAATTTGAATCTGTATATTGAGTGTTATTAATGCGAGGAAGACTGTTGTGTTACTTCAAAAAATGGGCTGTTTAAAGAAAAAATGTTTGCAGGTCCCAAATTCTTTAGTATGAAATATTAGAATTTAGTTGAGGTGGGAACTCAAATTCATTTTCATCAGGGAAATGTCTGTTGGCTAACAACATTGGTTAAAATTTTTTTTTTCCCCATATTCCCTGCCATATCTGTCACAAGGGCACCATAATCATGATCTAGATGCTTGTAGATTACTTAAATTTATGGCCTGTGGTCCAAACCTGGCCTGCAGAGCGGTGTTGCCTGGCCAATAGGGCTCTGAAAAGGGCTGGGAATTCAGAGGTGGGATGAGCAGAAGTGGGCCCTGCTGCCGAAATCTGTGGTAAGGAACATTTTTTGGGGCGTGTTGTCAGTGGGAGGCAAGTAATAGATGCATTAACCCCCTCATGGCTGCCACAGCTGCTTGTCCTGCCACTGCACCCAGATGCAGCTTGCCAGGAGCCCTATGGTCCACAAACAACCTAGGGAGGCTAGGTGAGTTTGACACCTCTGCTGTAAGCTGGTTTTTAGTCCTGTGTGCAACCTCATTCATTTCAATAGGGGTCTGTGCAGACAGAGCCTACCTTAGGGTTGGTTTTGGGCATAAGTTTTAGGAGCAGGGTTACTGGAACTACATCAGTGATTTTAACCAGCGTGCCTTGCGATCCTTTCAAGGGTGTTGAGGGGTGCTCCACAATGTTAATGCTGTTAGGTTTGCAAACATGATTCACAAGATAAACCTAGAGATTTCAAATAGAAATCCATAGTTCTGGTCCTTTTCCATTCTTTGCAACAGAAATACTGTTCTGTTATTTTCCTGTAGTCAAAAAAGTGTCAATTTACATCTTCACTGACTGGCTTTCTTGCATGCATACTAGCCTCTGGCTTCTTTTACTATTCATTCCATTCAGGACGAGCACAGACCTACTGCAGATGTTTCCTCAGCCTGATGAAGGGTATTTGTACCCAAAAGCTTGCAAATAACAATGTTTTCAATTATTTTAGTTGGTCTAATAAAAAATATCAGTTTGATCCAAAGAACCTTGTCAGCCCATGTCCTTAGACCAATATGACTACAACCTATACCGCTAAAAGCTGGCATTTTCTGAGGGGTGCCTCAAGTCTAAATTGGTTTAGAACCACTGTGCTACATTTTAAAGCTTGTTTTCTTTTACAGATCTGAAAGTATCAGCAAACTTTTCTCTTTCTTCTTGGACCTGGCTGCTAACCTTAAGTGATCACTGATTTTCAAGAGAGTTGACCTGAGAGGGAAGGTAGGAAATGAATAGTTTTACATTACATAATGGTAGTGTGATTGGATTCAATTAAATATATTCTAGTTATCATCCCTAATCTAATTCTTGGCTGTGATTTAATGTTACTCTTCCAAAAGATTCTTAACATTACTTTAGGCTAACAAATCTAGATATCATAGATTAGTTTATCTATTATCAGCTTGTGTAACTTACCTGGATAAAATAAAAAAAACCCTCATATAGTAAGTTAATCAGCCTGTCATTAATTACATAGGTTCTATTTGGAACAGAATTGGGCACAACATGTGAATGAAATGTGAACCTTCCCATGATCTCAGCTTTCATCTACTTCCCAGTGAAACATTTTACTTAGCTGAGAAGTGAATTATGTTACTTGACATTAAATGTAGGTCACGTTGGTGGCTATCTTATGGCTGGAAATTCTACAGCTCACTTCTTACTGATAGTTGACATATGAGATAATAATGTGTGGTCAAAAATATATATTGATCAGGTCTTGAAAGTGTTGCAATCATATGAATTCAGAACCTCATGATAGGACAATTTCCCAGGTGATAACTAGCTGTCTTGGCAACATATTGTAGTTACATACCTTAGCAGCAAGTGAAAAAATTATGATGGTGAGGAATACTATTGGATTTCAACCCATAAAGTTTTCTTTTAAAGAACAAATCCTTTAATATTTGTGAATTTTCTACTAGATTTAACCAGGTGATAAGGGAAGGAGGGACTTATTATGCACTACAAGTTATAACACCATGGTTGCTTGTATACTGATATCTACCATTGTAAAGGTGACAATGGTAGATATCATTGATATCTGATGGCCTTCAAGGCAAAAGAACTTTTGAGGTTTCATTGGAAGAGTAAAAAGCGCTTGTGGAATAAGTGTCCTGGGTTAGTTCATACAGTACCTCTTGCTGTGCCAGCTCTACATGGGATATTCTGTGATGCCATGAGAAGAGTTGCCATTTGGTCTATGATTATGTAGATCCAGTGGCTACAAATGCCAGTTCTCATGCAGAGGTGTGAAGGCCTTGTAGCCTCTATACCTGTAGAGGTCAGAATAAAGAGGCTGTAGATTCAATGTATGCTATCTATAGAGGATAAATATGTTTCCCCTCCCCCCACAGTTCTTGGGGATGTGAGGGGCAAATGTTATTTATGATTAATTAATAGGGTGAGTACTTTTGTGATACAGTGATACCAGGTAAAATCCATATATTTCTGGAGTGTTCAATATTAGTCTCTTTCTTTAAAATACATATTCTGTGGGTATTTTGGTGACAATCAGTCTTCATGTCTGTCATTTATTTATACTTATCTCATTTATTTATACTTACATTTATATTAAGAAAAGTTCTTTCAGTAGAAATGACTGCTAGTAAGAGTTCTCCAGTTTACAAATGTCTCATGTAAATACATTATTGATGTTGTATTGAATTCTTCAAGTGTCTTTGCATAAAGCTTGGATTTATGTCTTTAATGTACTTATTACAGGAAAGTCCTTTGAGATACTGGGATTGATATTTCAGCTATGACATTTATTGTAAACCAAGATGACAGTTAACACTACTTGAATAAATTAAAGAACTGAAAGTATGTTTTCAGTATGCTTTTAACAGATCTGATTAAGTACATAGCTCTGATGTGGTGAAGTAGTCCTAATAATACATTAATGTGAGCCTGTGAACACTAATTCAATAAGAATCAATAAATGCTATGTACACTCCCCTGTTTTACATTGATGCAATATTACCTTGAGGTGAGTGAGAATTTTATCTGACTTTAGATTACAGGATGGTGCCTTGTTGATCAATGTATTCAGTGTAATAGGTTTTTTTTTCTTGCTTTGTGGAGGTGAAAAAGCAATGCCATGAGGCATTTTGTTATGACCTAATTTAAACAATTATCATTTTATGATGAGTTTTACCACTTTCCAGGGGTAAATTTGGGGAGGATTGCAGTGTTGTGCACACCCTGCTGCCACTTCTCCCAGCTGAACCTGTGCTCCTGTCCTGCTCCAGTCATAGGTAGGGACCTACTGAAATTGAGGAGGCAGGCGGCTGATTTTGCAGGCTGATCAAAGAGCTGCCCGACACTTTTGCAGGCTCATTGTGGTGGGTCACCCCATGCCTCTGACTAAGGGGCCCTGGTGGCCCCACCCCTTGCTGCTGATTTGTTGAGAGGGCTGCCCATCATGGACCCCACCCCTCACCACTGATTGGCAGACAGGCAGGGCCGTGCCACCACCCAATCAAGGCCTGCCTTCTTGGCTGCCCCTTTTTGGGCGGAGCCATGAGGATCATTGGCTCCCACTGGGTAGCCAGGATTTTATCATTAGTAAGGGTGTGTTTTTTGTGTGGATTTCATGGACAATGCCCGATTTCTCAATTTCCATGAAATCACTAACTGAGTAGGTCCCTAGTCATAGGCTGTGGCTATGCAGAGTGCCAAGCTTGGGAGCAGACAGTAGCACTGGCATGCAGATTCATCCTTCCAGTGCCTGGTTCCTGTCTGCCTCTCCCCTGAAAGTGTCCCCGGCTGACAAAAGTAGGTGCTGGGAGGAGGAACCTGCACACTCCTGCTACTATTTCTGGCCCTGTGCTACAGGAAATGACTGTGTGGGAAAGTGGGCTTGGCTGATGATAGTGGTGGTTGTCTCAGCTCCCCGGCATCCCTCATCAATCTTAAGGCTCCAATTATGCCTCTATCCCCTCCATGGTTTGAGGGCCAGTGTGCGTCACCTTTCTTTAGTAAAGTCTGGATCTGCCCATGCCACTCTCTTATTCCCATATAATTTATGTCTTTTGGGAAAGAACTAACTTAAGAACCATAAAAAAGAGGGAGAGAGAGCATGCGTCTGCAACCTCTCACCTTGTTGGTAACAGAAATATGTATCGAAAATCTAAGAAAGAATAATTGCTGTTTACAGAACTGGTTATGTCATCCCACAAAAGAAAGGCTAATTGAACAACCTAGTACATGGATGGACATAGGGACAGTGGTGTGAAAGAGCAATGCATTTTAAGGCCAGAAAAAACTGTTGTGATCACCTTGTCAAACCTTCCTTTTAATCATTTTGCCAGCTTTATTTGTAAACTCTCTTTTGTTACACTGTACAAAAGTTGCCAGATTGGTAAATTCATGACTGCACTTGATTTTCTGTAAACAATTAAAGAAAAAGCAAACAGATGCACAGAAACAAAAGATGTACGTTGCTATTTTAATTGCTGATCAGAATAAAATGGATATATAGAGTATTTCAAAGGAAGGACAAAGTTAGCAGGCAGTGGATGAGAGGAATGAAAATGGGCAATTTGGTTTAGCGCAACATTCTGATAATACCAACACTTAGCAATTGCCTGGCACTGAAGAGTCCACATCCATGGTATATGGTGGTCTCAACATATTTTGTAAACTTGCTGAGGCCTGCCTTTTGATTATCATTTTGGTGGTGGGGGGTGGTATTTTTCATCCGTCAATACCTTCCACACCCTTTTTTTTTTAATTTTTAGTTTTTATTTAAAACATGGAGTGAATGAAAAAAGTACCTCTTACTTGGCAAATCTGTTCTTCAGAGTCATGTCTACTAACTGATCAATATTTTCTAGATGTTGTTTCCCTGTTGTTAGCCATTAGCTCTTCAGAGCTATGGGGGAGAGAGAGATGAATTCTAAACCGGCCACAAAGTATATCATAATTAGAATGGCAGTTTTTCTGCCCTACAGG
>NW_005842631.1:915444-917132 GCF_000455745.1 Alligator sinensis | reverse complement strand
AAGAGTGTGAGAATCAAAGACCTAGTGCCATCCTCCAGTATTCGCTTGGCATCAGTGCAAGAGTATTTCTACAGCATGGAGAAATGTGGACTGTGTGACCATACCGTTGTGCCTTGGAAGTGAGATCTGGAGAGTAGGTGGGTGGATGAGTAGGATGACCCAGAGAGACCAAGAATAATACTTGAGTACTCTCCAATGAACGCAAACAATATGCTAAACCGTAACTTGATGTAGTTTCACTGGAGTCCCTGGACCTATATTACTCTATGCTAACCCTTGGTTGGAAAAACTGTTTTTTCCATGATTTGTCTAGCTGCAGTTCGGCTATGTTGGGGGTCTTTTTTATAGGTCAAGGATGCCTCATGATCAGCAATTATATTCAAGACATTTTAAAGCATTATCATTATTTCCGTTTTGCTATAATATGTTGTATGGGGAAGGAGACAGGGAAGGGAAGAACATTGTCACCTAATAGAGTGAGTAGCAGATTGGGACAGTTATCCATGAGTAGCTAAATCATGTGATTTGGCCATCCATAAAGCAAATATAGTCCCAGTTGTCAAGCTGCGCATTCATTCTTACAAGTAGATGAAAATGAGGGAGCTGCAGTTGCATCTGTCTAAAGGCATTTCTTTACTTTCTGTGAACTGCTGGGCTGCCATGTCCTATTTGGTGTACTTTTCTCTCCTTTAGACTGATCCAATTTGTTTTGTCCTCAATTTTGTCTAAATTAAAATGCCACTGCCATCATTAGCCTGCAACTGAGAGTCAAAACTAACAGCATGTCATTTATTTCCAATTAAAGTAAATATTATTTTGGGTAACGTCCATCTGGTTTGAAATAGAGATCCAATAGCACAGAATAGCACCAATCTAGTCATCTGGCAGAGCTGCCTACAGAAGTTATTGAGTACCCCCTGGGACTGTGCCCACAAGTCTTCTGTTCTGCTTTCAAGGCAGCAGGCAATAGTTGAGTGTGGCTCTGAAGCATGTACATTTGAGCTGCACATCAGATCCTGGATGCTGCTTTTGCTGCACCAGTGAGTGGGCTGCTTTGGTTATTTTCATTATGGAAAATCTATGTGCTAGCACTGATGCACAATAGGACAAACAGAATAGTGTTTTTATGAAGTGAAAATGAAAATACTCTTAGAGGCAGGAGGGCTGGTATAAAAAAAACCTTAATTTAAATATGTACACATGCTGCCTCCAACTATGGATTGATGGTATATTGATGCTGATGAGAATCACCTCTTCCCCTGCCCCCCTCCCCCCTCTGCCCCCAGACAGCACTCGGGTGAAATACCACGTCCAGTTGTTGGCTTGTACATGGACAAAGTAAGTCTTTTTTTCATTGCTGGGCCTTGTGAGTTGTACATTGGGTGTTGCTGCTTGGTGAATCTGGCATCAGCATATTCAAGGGCCATTGCAATCACAGCTTGGCTTCCAGCGCACTTTCAATTCTAAAAATCCAAAGGTGCAATCACCTACCCTGTAAATCTTCAAGAGGAGACTAGACAGTCACCTTGCTGAAGTCATCTGACCCCCAGTGATCTTTCCTACTTGCAGGGGGCTGGACCCAATGATCTTCTTCTTTCTGGCCTTACAATCTATGAATTTGTGTTTTTATACATAAGGAAGGTACATAAAAGCATAAACTTGGTTTGGCTCTACTGCTCTGCCAAGAG
>NW_005842631.1:913952-915434 GCF_000455745.1 Alligator sinensis | reverse complement strand
TTTCCCTTTTGAGAAAATGTAATTATTTTTGCTCCACCCCCTTAGACACTATTCCCCAGTGATTGACAGCTCAGAGGTGATGCCCCACATATCACTTAATCTACATCTAGCTTCCCTATTGTCCCTATAGGGTCAATATAAAATCAGACCTTTTTTTCTTTTCAAGGAGTACTTCTGTTGGTCCTCAGGCAATGGGATTGTTCTATACTTGACCATAGAATTGTCAGCAGAGAGGGAACCGTTAAGCTTTTTCAGTAGTTTTGTAGCAGTGGGCTGGGCACATTAGCCTGAAATATCACCTCCGACGCTGCTCTCTAAATTTAATCATCTTTAGGTTTCAGAATCAGCACCCCCTGTACTCTTGGATCACTTTTTACTTCTACATTTATTTTCTGAGCCATAAGAGCTAGAGGGAAGAAGTTAAATGAAAGCTTACATTGGATTATTAATTCCTGGAAACAAACTGATTACATAGCTATGGAATCAAATGCATACAGTTCTGATCATGTCACGAGCAAGCACAGGATGCAGCAGCAATGGCTCATTGTTGCCCTCATCCCTCATCTTCGTAATTGCAAAGCTGCATTTATTTGTTGGTTGAATTTGTACAACTCCACTGAATTTCTGCAACCCAGAAAAAGGGCCCTGTTGCACATTAATTTTAGTTGGCTCCTGGAGCTCTTAACTCCTGGATTGTCCACCCATTAACACCTAAAACTAGTTTTAAACACACTTAAAACAGCTTAAAGTTGTAGCATCCCAGGGAAGGTTTCTCTGATTCTTGTTACCCAGTTTGTGTTTTATTAATTCACAGCCACTTTCCACAGATGCGCCGCACAAGTTGCAGCCCTCCAGTACCACAGGATGCAGTGTCCCCTCCCCCATTCTCCTGTTTGGTGTGGACAAATTTTCCACCCTCTGAACTCTACTGCCCCTGGGGTGGTTTTGGCACCAAGCCAACTACCTCTTCTCAACCTGGGGGTGTGATCTTCTCAACTTTAGGGGTGCAACCCTGTACACACAGCCTGCAGAGCACATGCCAGCTAGCCAGGAGTGGGGTCTAGGACGGATGTGGGGCGGGGGGGGAGGTAGGGGGTTGGATGAGGTTCCCCTGAGCTGGGGTCTCCTTCCCAGGGCTGGGGCAGTAGCTCCCCTGAAAAGACTTTCCCTCACTGCTCCCACCTCCCAGCCCTCCTGGGAAGCATGACCAGCACCTCCTACACCCCAGTCCCAAATTTCAGTTTATTAAAACATAACATCTTCTTTAATTGACTTAATCTTTATTACCTATTAAATTTCCTTTTTTTTTTTTTTTTTTTTTTTTTTTTTTTTTTTCTCCCTCAGTGGCTAACTTCTTTCATTTCACCAACCCTTCCTCCACCCCCATTTCCCTTTCCACTTTCCATTTCATTACCCACCCCCATCACATTAACTCTCCAACTCACACCTTCATGTCCCCGTCCCCCCCCCCCCCACCTCCAC
>NW_005842631.1:902436-913931 GCF_000455745.1 Alligator sinensis | reverse complement strand
GGAATAGAAGCCTGTCATGGATCACTAACTCTCTAGTGGCAAGTCACAGCTGCAGCTCCTAGTCTAGCCTCTGCTTGCCAGCCCTCTTGTGGCAAGTCACAGCTGCACATGGGGGGGGAGGGGTGGGGACAGTCAGAAGGTTTTTGGAGCAGTCACACCTTCAGGCCAAATTTAAGCTAGCACTGACACTAATCAACATTTGAGCTCTCAAAGTGCAACATGCAGCAAGGCCCTAATAAACTAGAGGAAGAAGGCATCAAAGGCAAAATCCCGCTTGAAAGACGTGATAGAAGCTTAATCACTTTTCACAAAGGGCATGTCCAGATGAGCATGGCTGTGTGGTACCACAAACACATCTGCAGCACCGCATACCACCCACTGAGGTGCTGTCTGCACACTGCCCATGTGTGCGCTACTCCATTTTTTCCCATGGATTTTTTTGACCCCTGGACATCCAGCGGTCAAAAAAAACCTATGGGGGGAAAAAAAACCGTGCACGGACAGGCAGCATGCGCAACTGAAAACCAGAGCCAGGCTGCCTGGAGCCATACTGTGGCTGCCAGTCAGGCTCCTCCTGGCAGGATCACTGCAGCTGCAGACCTGGGAGGTCTCCAGGACCCCAGGTAAGGCTGCTGGGGCCAGCACAGTGCTGGTCTCAGCCTCCCCTACCACCCCTGAGGTAACTTACGACATGCCAAAGCACACTAGCACGGGTATTCCCTGGGGACAAGTAGCAGTGGTGCCAGGTGCACCGCTACTACTTGTTCCCAGGGAACCAAACATCTGTGCTCATCTGGACATGCTGAAAAAGAGTAGGGCTGGGCTTCTAATGGGTTGGCTTGACCCAAGAATTAGCTACCTCTGAACCACCCATGTCAAATATACATGCCCTTTTTAGGTAGTCACCATATCTAGCCAAGTTAGTCCATTAAGATAGGGTCCTTCCTCCTCCAACCTCTCTTCCCCACCCAGAAAATGTATGGTTTGCTTTCAACCTATTCTGAAAATGGAAGTTACTTTTGAACAGAGTCGTAGTAGTTCACAAATGGCAAAAAAGTTCTTTTTCTCAGAATACATTTTCCTGTGTAAAAACTTGGCTAGAAGATGTATGCAAGTGGTGAATAAAGCTGTTATGAATGGTTTCTTAACACTCAGTTCTTTAAGTCTTTACATTTCTTTTGCATGGTTAATATCAGCCATTCTCCTTGTTAAGTACTTTAAACTCTTGTCATAAAATGAGAAATGGTTTATGTGTATTTAAATATACACACAAAGGGTAAAATAACTGTTATCCTAATTTTTTTAATAGTCTCCATCATAAGAATTAATCTTTAACATGAACATTCCACTATATGCCAAGATATTATTGAATGTTGGTTCCATTTTTTATTGTGGAAAAATGTTTTAATTTCCAACTTGCGTTCATATTGCACATTTTAAAAAATCTTTTTGCCACATAAAATCTCCTTTTATGTTAAAGATGCATATTTTTGGCCAGCAATAAATTATCTATAAGAGTGCATTGCTGTAATGTTTTCTTTATTTAAATTAAATTATGTGTACAGGCAGAAATAACGTCCTAGAATTCCTAACACTCCCATTATGTAGCCCGAGCTGCAAAGTTAAGTAACTTAATAACCTATATTTTCAAACTGATGATACTTTGGCTTCTAAATTCAGTAATGATTCTATTTGTTCTAGGCTAGTCAGAAGTCCAATCTTATTTGGGAATTAGCCATGTGCTCCTCACATAATGTTGCATTAAATACATGAAACAAAGCACTGGCAAAGTTGAATGAATTCAAAAGGAAAGAGATTAACATTAAACATTTAGTTGAAATTCTTTTTTAATAGAATTTGATACTTATTTTAAGCCAAGTTTAAAAAGGTCATACATTTTTAAGATCTTTCTATACATCATGCCATTCAGAATGTCCCAAAGAATTATTTTTACCTCAAATAATGTCATAGAAATCATAGAAAAGTAGGGCTGGAAAGGACCTCCAAAAGGTATCAAGTCCAACTTAGGTATGTGAAAGGTTAAACAATTAATTGATTAAACTAGTGTAGTGATAACCAGTTAGTTTACCGGTTATACTTCAGCTTGGGGCTAGCACAGTCTGGCAGGGAAGGGGGGAAGGGAAGCTATACAGTGCCCCAGCAAGGTGGGGTGGGGGCGGTGTGGGGGGGAGGGGATGGGAGAGGAGGACTAGTATGTGTGGCCTAAATGGCCTAAGAGGAAAACAGTGAGTACCTAATGACTCCTCAATTAAGCAATTAGCTGATTGTTCACAGGTGCTTCCTCCCTCCCAGTGCAAGGCTTCACCTGAGCTGTGTTGCTTGGCTGGGCTTGCCTCCTTTTTTTCCCCAGTCAAAGGCTTCAGGAGCTGTGTGTGGCTCCCAGCAGCAGCTTTGTCTGAGCTGCTGTGTTTATTGGTTAATTGTTTAACTGATATAATTAGATGAGGTTAACCAAATAGTTTTTAAAACAATATTTACATCCCTAGTCCAACCACTGCTACAGGTGGGATCATCCCTATCCAAGCCATCCAATACAATCCATAACCTAGACTCTTTGTGAGATTAGTCAGCCCTGTCCAGTAGGATTTTCATATTTGTCTTTTGTTTTTATGTGTTTTTTGTTATTCTTATGCACTTTAAGTTTAAACATTATTATCAAGCTGAGAAGCACATTAAGTTATTTTTGTAAATGCAAAATGTAGAGGCAAAGCAAGATCACAGCAGAGATGCTACTAAACATAGAGAAGAAAAAAAAAAAGTCTCTCCTGACCCCAGACTTTAAAGAAAGATTTCCTATTTTATAAATACGGAATTGCAAATCTGATTTGTTATATAATAACTGCAAAAACCTGAAAACTGGCAAAGGCATCAGTTCTATGGTACTTACCATATAAAAAACAGCACTGAGTAGAATATGTGGAAGGTCCCCAAACTGTAATCAATAACTGATTAAAATGATGATCCTTAATGGTATTAGTTTCAAGTGCATAATCTGAAATTAGAGGACATTTATTGATGATTATAATATCCTCTTAAAAGAAAGATTGCTTATACATGCTAACAAGAAAATCAATGTTTGTTGCCTACCACAATAAAAGGCCAATGATTTATTCTAAAAAAATCTCTCAGTTGGGTACCTAGGTAACCCATACTGTGCTGTGTTAGGAGTGTAGATTCCATTTCAGGGAGCTAGATTCCAGGACACTGAGTGAAAGAAGCAGATGGGAATAACAGGACAGAAGGGTACAAAGGAAAAAAAAAAAAAAAGAGAGAGAGAAACTCACAATAACCATATTCAATACGTGTGTAATTGCATGAGCCAATTTACTTACAGTTGGACAGAATCATTAACAAGGCCGTGTATTACAGGTTAGAGAACATTTTATCTTAAAATTATGATATAGTTGGATTATTATATTGGTATATATTTTAGTGCTCATAAATGCTCTTAGATGGATATCAATGGAGAACAAAATCCTCTATTGGTGTGAGTCTCACTTCTGGCCTTGCCCCTTTATATAGGTAAAATCGCTTGAGTGCAATGAGGTGACCCTCATAGTTCTCATATGTCACTTGCCATAATTTTTGTCCTACAGCTATCACAGCACATAGCTTTAAAGCTGTCCTCTTAAAATTCCTTCACAAGCCATAATACAAGAGGTATGTTGTGGCAGGGCTGATAGTGGAAAAGGCTGTTGTAATTTTTCTGAGCCACCTAGGCTAGGTAATTTCCATAGGGGAGAGAGCAGGGTGGAGGGCTCTCTATACCTTTCTTGGAAAACGCTTTGAATTAGGAGGCTGCAAAGGTAAGCATAGAACAGAATCCCAATGTATGTGGCTATAGATTTTATATATACATACACACATAGTATGGCACAGGCAGCAGTTGTTTGATTCCCTTGCTGCTCTGATAATGTCTTTAAACCTGATTTGGCTTGGTTTAATTATTCCAGGGATTAAAAAGGAGTTGTGATTCCTTAACAGTGGATTAGGATCTGGACCTATATATCTTAAAGGACCATATGTATTGCAGAACTCAAGCACAATAGGAACTAATGCAAACTGGTATATAATCATGTGCAGAAAGAAAATTGTGCTTATAAAGTATTATCATTTTGACCTTATCCGGTAAGGGCATACAGCTAGTGAAGGGCAGGATTACCTGATTTAGTGAAATCTTAATCTTATCAATTCAATTCCAAATCAGTTCACCACAGCCACAAGTAGGTATGCTTCTTTTGAGGTGAAAGCATGGCTCTTCTTAATTTAGAAGAAGCTGGTTCTGGCTGTTGTGTGCTTGTAAATCGCATACTGTTAGAACACAGCCTGAAGTTGTGGCAACTGTCATGTTATTAAACACAGAACAGTGCTCTGTGTAGACAGAGGTTGAATGGTTTAGCATTGTCACCTATTTGCAGTTTACCCGTACTAAATAGTATGATGTACCAACCCTGTCTATAGCATCTTGACTTCTCAAGGTTGCTTTACAGCCCAGTGTGAATGTTTTCATTATGAACAAGTCCTTCTCAGAACTTCCCTTCCCTCTGAAGTAACTGGCTTTCCCAATGTGCTTTGGCTAGGTTTAAGGTACCTTTAGGGGACCTTTTTGGGAGAAAGAGGCTACTAATGGGGTGTGAAACTCAAAAAGCTTGGATTAGCAATTCAGAATGGGGGTGAGAGAGCAAGCAGGGAAAAATCTTTTTTTCAGCTTTTATGCTGGAGTGCACTGTCCCATGTTGCCTTCAGGAACAAAACAGTAAACTAAGACTTGTTTCTAGGACTAGATTTTTTTAACTGGTTGTACTATTGAGTTTGCAGTGTGAGGTAATATGGATTATAACTTTGGCTGTTTATTCACTTACATCTTTGGATGAAGAGGTTGCCATATCTCAGGTACAATTAATGCCAATCTTTCACACGTGGGCTTTTTATAGACCATTTTATCACCATGATATTTTATTTAACTCATCTAAATCTTAGTCTTTTTCCTCTCCACATATGGAATAAAAAGAAGTACAATACTAAGTTGCTCCTATAAGAAGACATGCTATCCAAATTCCTTAAAAACACAGTGCAGACAGTTTAAGATCTTAGCCACTGTCTAAAGAGTGACGAAGCCTTTCCAATTTTTGTAGCTTAAAGATGGAGGAAAGGAATTATAACTTAATCTTTTTTAAAACATAGAATTGCTTTGGAAATGAAAGCTGGACTAGAAAATACTAATGCAATTCCTTAAATACAAACAAACATATAGTTTTAAATCCTATAGAAGTAATGGACACTAATGAGCTTCTCTTCCTAAAGTAACCTCAATGTAATGGTTTTAACAGGGAAACTGGACAGAATATAGTATCAGAAGCATCACACATGAATAGCTTTTCAAACCATAACACCAATTCTTTTGTTCTCTAGAGGCTAGTCTGTAGCCCTTGTGTGCTGGAAGGGGTTAGGCAAAGGGCCAGGTAGCAGTGGGAGCTATGGGAGGAATTCGAGTTGATTAAGATGAGAATTCCTTTCCAAGGATGGCAAAATACACGTGTATGTGGCAGCTATACTCTTGTAGTATGGATTGCTTCTGTCTCTCTGCTGCTGTGGCTGTGGATTCTTTCCAGAAACTAGACATTTAAGAGGGCACTGGAAGGGAGCAGATACTCTGCTTCTCAGCCATAAAATGTCTGCTGCTACTGCTGTGGCCCCAAAGCAGGGGTGCCAGGGAGAGGCTCTTAGGGCAAGACTGTGGCTTGACACAATATCTTTATATGTCCTTCTGACTTTGTCTCTTTTTTCAGAACTCATCTCAATGTCTTATTCATGCACTGCTTTTTAAAGGGTCTAGATTAGAGGTTGGCTTCTTTTTCTCTTTCCTCTATCTGGTATTTTTTTTTACTATGGCTCCTTTCACCAGAGAAGTTCTAAACTACTTTGAGCTCTTCACATGGATGAGAAGCTATTTAAATGAACAATCAAAGTAACAGACCTCTAAGAGACCTATTCTAATATTGGTTCTCAGATTGACTTACAAACTTCATTGCCTATTCTTGTACAGTCCCACAGGAGACTGTCATTAAACTGCACCTGGGTATGATGATTCATTATGAAGTTTTGGTTTTATACTGGTATCATTGTGCCAAAAATACTATACGTTAATACTTTCTTTCTTTCTGTTTTTCAACACAGGCAGTTGGTGTGTTTGACTACTTGTTTAGTGATTGATTTATTTTATAGGGGGCTTATCTATAGGAACCTTATGTGATGCACTGTGTTGTTTAGAAATTTGAGTTGCATCCTTAATTTAACCCATCAGCCCCAACTGAGACTCGCCTATTCTCTTAATTGTGCTTAATCATCCACAAAAAGGGTTTAGAAAAATGATTTTTTTTTTTTTTTAAGAGGTCTTGATGGGTCACTGTATTTGGGCTTTGGTGGACTGGAAGTGCAAGTATGTATGCTGCAGAGATGAGGGCTCTTCATTGAAAAGTCCTAAAAGTCCTCTCCTTCAATAACATGAAGACTGTTTGTTCAAACACCCCATTTTGTCTCATCTGCAGCATGTTAATCTGAACAATGGAAAAACTCTAAGGTAACCATAGTGTTGCCTCTTAATACTTTCTGTACCTGGTTACAAGCTGAAAGGCAGTGAAAACTTAGGAAGGACTATTACATGCTTTCTTCATTGGTGTTCTCAAAGTTTCTGGCTGCTGCATTCTGGAGCAGGTGATGTTGTCCAGTAGACTCAAGACTTATCAACATCTACTTTTGGACTATAATTGTCCATTTCAAGAAGTTAATTCAGCACCATGGAGAATATACAATACTTTAAAAGCCAAGCTAATTCTGACATAGTTGATTATGGAGTAGGTAGTGTGATGCTCATAATTAGCGATTTGCTATACTCTAATAGAGAAAAACAAATACTAATTTAATATCTGGATTTTTGGTACCACCAGCTGAGTAAGCACATTGTAAGTGTTCAAAATATCATCCCTCCTACCTGTGAGTTGGCAGGCAAACAGACAATGAAAAGACATTGTCGCATTTAAAGGTAACATTGGAATATGAGATACCATAGTTGAGAGAAGGTGTCATACTCCTTTGTACTCCTTTCAATCACAACGCAGCTGAATGCTCTTTAAATAACATGTTTCCTTTTCATTCCATTTCCACCTCTTCTGTGAAAATGGTTCCAAGTGGATTGCTCTGAATTAGTCTTGGCTTAACTTCATTGCTGGAAATAGCAATTACATGTGAACAAACTAGGATTCTGCTTTGCTAATTCACTGGCAAGCGCTAGATAATTAAAGGAACACAAAATGCTTTTTAACATGGGGCTTTTAGTTTTTTGGAACTACTTGCTTGCTGCTCTAAGTTAGTTCTAATGGTTTTGCACTCCTTTCGGAAATAAGAATAAAAAAAAAGGCCCTGGGCAGGTGCTCTTTCTCTTGACGCTGATTGTTCTTATGGAAATTGCACCCTTTCCCTTAGGAAGAAAGGAAGTGAAAAGCCTGAGGCAGGATTTACCATTTAAAAACCATAACTAAAACCAGTTTAGATCTAGTGGCAAAGTCTGAGTGAAAGCAGGAGTGGACTGAATAAGGTGTTGGAAGGAGGTGGGGGCAGGGAATAGAATGAAGAGCTAGCAAACTACAATAGTAGGAACCGTAACAAGGGATATGAGTGAAGAGAGAATGGAAGGAGAAAAATAGTTTGGGGAAGCAAAGAACTATCTTCAATTAAAAAGAAGCAAAAGTGGGTAGAAACAGAAGATATAGGAAGAAGAGGGAAGGGAATGAGAGAATACTATAAAAAGTAAAAGAGGGAGAAGATGAGGGTCATTAGGAGATGAAAGGGACCAGAGCGAGAAAATGGAAGAGAAAGGAAGAACTGGTTTTCAGAGTATTTTTTCTTCTAAGAATAAGCTTGTCTCAGTTGCATGTGATAAACTGTGCATCACTCAGAGGGAAGCGTGACAGGCTTTTAGAGATAAGCATGAATTTCATCTCCTATAGGGAATGTTGGATAACTGTAGGCAAAAATGTTATATTTCCTTACTTTCAAAGCTTTTTCAATGCATCTATGTAACTGTTTTCTTCTATGACCCATAAGCAAGTCTTTTTTTTCTGGGACCTTTTCTTGCAAGAATTTCAGGAACATGGGCTGCTCGGTTGAATCAGGACGACATTTAGTAAAGCAGAAGGAATCTTGCCCTTGTGCCCTTCAGAACATTACAGAAGGAATACGCTGTGGAATTTGGGGAAACTATTTGAAGTGTTTGAGTTCTTTTTTTTATTCCTATTTCTTTAACATCTCCAAAGATGAAAGAGTAACATGGGGTACTGTTGAAGCAGAATGTGGCCTATCTATAGAAAATACTTCTGTAACTAGAAATAGGCTCAATAAGAAAATTCCAGGTGTTACTTTCTAGCCTATATTTGCTCTATGATTAACTGAGTACCTAAGGATACAGAGAATGACCTTGTTTGTCTTCTTAGATATCTGAGCTCACTTTAAATATCAGGCTTGAACTTTTCCTGTGCAGGTGCTGAACGCTGTGTACATATAAAGTAAAAAAGTGATGAGCAGAACAGGTTGTGTAAGGAAACCTGATCTTGTGTTAATCAGTCTTAAGCAAAATGGCTGCTAAGTTATTCTTGCCCAGAGCAGGGGAATACATGGCTAAATGCCTCACTCTAATGAGGAACATTGTGTTTCAAGCACGTTCATACTCCTCAGCCGTTCTTTCTTTTTTTCCTTGCACATCAAGGACCAGGCATTCAGGTGGCTTGAGACTTACCGCTGAAGAGGAGTATGTTTAGCATGTAACTTTTCTTGTGCCCATGAAAATCCTCAAAAAGCATTGCACTGAGAGCTGTATGCACCTGACTATAAGGGTTGGAGGCTGTATGCAGGAATGGAAATAGGAAATCAGATTTTCAAGTTTTGTCCCTTGTAACAAGCCAGAATGTTTCTATAGGAATTGCTATTTTAGGCAAACTGAAAATGGTAGTGATTAGCACTAAGGGCAATGTTAGCACTATTAAAACATTGCCAAGTTGGTGATTAAGATGCATAAACCACCCTGTATTCTTGGAAAATCATTCATTACTTAGAATCAAACCTATTTTGCACTTTATAGTTGTATCAGCATTTCTGCATACCCAGTTTTGGATTTTTACCTGCAATGAAATTTGTAATGTTCACAGTTTGATTCTGATGGTATTTCCCCTGGAGCTAAAAGTTGAAGTGTAAAAAATTTCAGGAGAAACATTATTTCTACAGATTTCCTGAATTCATTCCTACAATTGCAGCCTAATTTCACTAATTCAAGATTTTATATAGTTGACTTCACCTTTATGTGCATCTCAAGTTGTAGACTCCTATCCAGGGTTCAAGCCTAAATCTTTTGAGAAATGCCCCCCTTGCTCTCCTCAAACAGTTCTGGACTAAAGGAAGAATAATCAAGTATACCTTTTTCATTAAAATTTGGTATGTGAGAGGGGGGGCACATAGTATGTGGCTGATCTGACTGTGGGTTGACTTCCAAGTCCTCTGATTTCTGACATCTGTTCTCAGAAAACTACCTGAGCCCTAAAACAGACTACCTGCCCACATCTAGACAAGTGTGAACATTTAGTTCCCCGGGGACAAGTGACAGTGGCATACCTTCTGCCACTATTACTTGTCTCAGGGAATGCCTATGCCATGCATGCTCTGGCACATGGGAGGTTACCCTGGGAAGGGTAGGGGAGGCTGGGGGCAGCAACTGTGCAGCCTTACCTGGGGTCCTGGGGGCTGGTAACACTGTAGCTGTGATTCTCCTGCAGCTGGGAGCCTGGCCAGCAGCTTCAGTGTGGCTTTGGCCAGTCAGGCTTCAGTTCTGGGTGACATGCTGCTGCCATGTGTGCCACCCTGCTTTTTTTCCATGTGGATTATTTTGACCCCGGGATCTCCCGGGGTCAAAAGAAACTGCTGCATTGTAAGGCCGCAGTGTGGGAAATGCCTGAATGTGCGGAATGTGGTGCCACATGCTGCACAGCCATTCTTGTCTGGGCATGGCCCTTTTATGCATTTTTAGGGTGTTGTTACAGATTACCTTTAAACTATTATAAATCTGTGGAATGTTAGGCAGTACTGAAGTTAGAACAGTTTCAGATCAGTTGCACATTAAAGCTTAATGATATCTCTGACTTGCACAGCTCTATTTACTACTAGAGGGGAGGTGAGCTGGGGTACAGCTAAGAGCCAAGGACTAGGGAGAGACATTCAACAAGCCTGAGCTGAATTGATTCAATATTTGCAGGTTAGTCTAACCTGGCTAGGCTGAATCAGTTTGTAACTGCACAGACATCCCAGAAATGCATGCACATGCCTGTAGTGGCTCAGGCTAGTAGCTGGGGTTGGGGGGGATGGGGGGGAGGGATGCGTGTGCTAGAGCAGCCCTCCCTTCCCTTCCACAGTGCTGAGATGAGGCAGTCATGGGTGGGCCCCAGGAGAATGCTTTGATTAAGGAAGGCATTCCCCCCCTCCCCCTTCTGACTAGCCCAGCGAGGAATTGATAACACAGTGTTTATCACCCCATTAAGAAAACGACAGAGGGACATTACCAGCTACCTGTTGATTCTGCCTTCGTTTCATCTGCTACAACACAGACCGTAGCCAGCATGTGGTCTGCTAGCTAATGCTGAGTGGTGTCTGTGTAAGGCAGAGGGGGTGGGGAATCCCTGGTTAGCAGGGAGCGGGGAAGGGAGAGGGGGAAGCCACGCAGATGCCTGCAGTCTCTGCTGAGCTCCAGCCTGGGAGCAGAGGGGAGGGGCCAGGGGCCAGCTCTGCTGTGGAGCAGAGAGCCCCATCCAGCCCAGACCGCGTGCTGGGATGCTGGGGGAGTCTGGTTTAATTTAAACCAGCAAGGAGTCTGGGACAGACATTGCATAAACTGGTTTAACACAAATCAGTTAAGTCTGATACTACATTCAACCAGGTTTATCTCAAACCAGTTTCAGCCATTTTCAAACTCATTTATATACACTGAAAATCTGTTCCGTTACAGGTTTAAACCAGTTTCTGATCACTTAAATCAGTTTATGTGTAATGTCTGTCCCTAGCCAAGATGCCTGTGCTCTATGACTGTTCAGGGTGGAGGGGGTAGAGGGCATTGCAGCATACAGTGGCATGGAGCTGGGAGGTGGAGAAACACAGGACTTGTGACTTCCTTCAGGAGGCTTGCTTGGTCACCTTAAAATCCTTTTAAGGTATGTAAACTGTTTTACTGTAAAGGTTATTTTAAGAATTTTTATTTGAAGTGAAATAAAAGACAGAAAAGAAAGACTATCTTGTGTTAATGAATTGCAGGTGGTGGGAGAGGACTGCCAATGAGTCCCCCATGATCAGATTCAGCCTGGTGGGGAGGGGGCTAGCAACCGCCTAACTGAGCTTGGACAGTTGGCTCCACATCAGCCACTGGCACGAGCCCTGCTGAA
>NW_005842631.1:873731-902420 GCF_000455745.1 Alligator sinensis | reverse complement strand
TGCTGAACCAGACCTTGGAGGTTCCCCCTGACCCTGTCCCAGCCCCTATTAAGCCGTGCTGTAAGCTGACTTCACTCTTAAGCTGGGTGCAAGGCATGGAAAAACTGCAGTTAAGCTCAGTTTACCTTGATTCCTTTCTGGTCCATTCCCTGGAGGTTAAGTGTTGCAAACACATGGAGCATGTCTACCCAAGCTCCATGTTCTCACCATCCAGGTGATCCACTCATAGTGCAAAGGTCCTGGAGGTTAATCATAGCAACAACATGGACCCCAGGGAAACATGCCTGCCTGGGATCTATGTTTTTACTGTACTCAACACTAGATAGCCTTTTTCCCCCTCCTCCCCTAGGAACATGCGAGTCTGGGGAGGGAAGCCATGCCCTTTCCCTCTAATATTCTCCTGGCTAGGGGAGAGCTGCCCAGATAGGGGAAAAGGCTTAGCCATCTGAGAGGAGGACCATGTGCCTCACCCCCAGCCCAAGGGCCCAAATCAGGTCTCCTTGGGTCCTTGGAGCCAGAAGCGCGGTGCCATTTGGGCTGGGGTCATACCCACTGGGGGTGGGCAGGTGTGTTGGTCTGGAGCCAGTAGCACCCTCTGAGCAGTTGAGCTTGGGAAAATGGAAAGCTTGTCTACAGAATAGGGGTCAAGAGGCTGGGAGCCGTGCATCCCGGAATGCTGGATGACTGCAAATTGGTCACTTTATCTACCAAGAGCAGACTAGCAATACCCTAGCTAGAGCTGGATAGAGCAGCTCAAAGATAACCCCCACAAGAAATGGCATAACTTTAATATGCTTAGAGGGTACTTAGCACAGTCCAACTACCTGTAATGTGTGGCTGCTTCCATTTTTAGTGCCTTTGTAATGGTTCAAAGGTAACTGGTAACACCACCCGGAAATCAAAGGATCGCTCCATTAGGCAGTAGTAATAGTAAGCTATTATTCCCCTTATAAACTAGCCATACAGGGTGATTTGACATGCTTGAAAACTGCACTCTATGTCTACTGATATGAAATTCCCAGTGACTTCACTGAGGTGTAGGTTGTAGCCATGTTGGTCTAAGGATATAGGCAGACAAGGTTCTTTGAGTGAATATCGTCTCAGATATCAGATTCACCCAAAGAACCTTGTCTGCCAATGACTTCACTGAAACTTTAGCCTAAATAAGGACTGAGGTTTGATTTGTAATCCACGCTTATATGAACAGTCATTTCTTAAATGCACTGACCTACTGAAGTCAAAGGGACTTGCATCTGATTAAGAATTATTAATATAAAATTATTGGACAGTTGGGTCTGGGCTAAAGATTTTGGGCTTCGGCCTATTGTAATGATTTTTTTCAGTGGCCTTGCATATTGCTTGATAATCCCATCCTAGCTTGACTTCTAATTACATTGCTCTACATCTCAATGACTTTTTAACATTTTTTATACTGCAGCGACAAAGGCCAAGTATATTTTAAATAAAGGCTTATCATAATATTTTACATTCTCATTAAAACTTTGGTGTATGTCTAGTCTACAATGTCATCTTTTTAATGTATTCCTATTTTCTCTATATTGCCTGTGCATACTAAATTTAGAGAAGGGTTCACCTCATAAAGCGTCTGCTTCAGTTACAGTCATTTTGTACTTGTTTTATCATTATGGCTTGAGATTTGTATTGTGTATATAATTTTCTTCACTGCTTGCTCTGTGTTCATCCAAAATAAGAACACACTGCTGTAGCGCCATTCATTAAAATGAAGTCAAACCAAACCAAACCAAAACAGGTAGCTCTAACAACTGATCCTTTAAGCAATGAGTTTCAATTCTTGCCCATCACAGAAAAAAGCTCTTACTCGAAATATTGAACTGTCTGCTTTAAACCAGTCCTTATTTACTTGTATGTCCCATTCAAAAACCATTCTGCTACTGTAGGAAACTAGAAGAAAGGCTTATTGAAAGTCCAAACTAATTTAGAGATACAAACAACAACACTCACCGTGCTAGTGAATTTTAATTAATAAATCATTACAATTCCACAATGCTGCAAATAAGAACAAGTCATGCTGTGTTTGATGAAAAGAGAAAGTACTTAAGTCTTCATTAAAGGAAATCTAGAGAGCTAATTAAAATGAGTTGAGGGAGGTTTTTGATGAGTCAAAGTTCACGCCTTATCTGCATACATCTCAAACTTCAAGCAAACTCTGCTACAAAGCAAAGCAAGGCATCTCTAATGCATATCTGCCATAAAAGTGCATTAGAACTAGAATTCAGTAGCTGTTTTCATAACTGACACTTCATATCACATTACGAAGAGGGGAAAAAGCATTTTTATCTGTAACAAACTGAGAAGGTTCATTAACTTCAAAGGACTGCTACAGTGAGTTATACTCTATAAATGGAATTTATACTTACAGTACAATACATTTATCCTTTACCCTATTTCAAACCATATGCTCTTTGTACAAAAAAACAAAGTAAACAAGCAGTGGTACAACAATTAACTTTACAGAAGACTAATTAGGTTGATTCCATTAGCCTATCTCTGCTGAACACATTTCCTTTTTATAAAGAATTTTATATATAGCAGTACAGCAAACAGCATTTTCGGCAGAAAGGTAATCATAGTTAGTGTAATGTATTGTACCTTGTTGTTGGACTAGGCTTCAGGGAAACGTTGAGTAACATTGTTCCAGATACAGGCTTTTAGTCCCATTCTCTACCTATTTATGCCTGCTATGTTGAACCTCCCAGTCCCACCCCCTCCCCCCTTAAATTGAAATAATAAAATATGAAAATTACCTGCCTCATTCAGGCCAGCTGAACATGCAAATACCTACATTCTAACGTGTGAATGTAATCCTGTCCCCTCTAAGAACCCTGTTGCCACTGACTGTGTTTTATGGAAAAAAAATATAGAAGCCTTCCTTCCAAACTCCTCAAACATCTACTTTCAACTAGTGCCTGAGCTTCATAGCCCAAGTGGAGTATATTGATCTAAAAGACTGACCTCAGGAAATGGGCCTTGTCTTATAAAACTTTTATCAGGTTCTGTTCTGTTTTTCTTGTAATGTTCTCATCCTTCTGCCTTTCTAGCATCTTGTCACTAATCCCTTCTTGGGCATTCCCTGGTGCCACTGACCAAAACAGGCTATTTAACAAGCTGTATAATATTTATATAGAATTGGAATTTTTTAATGTGATACCAAACCAAGGTTAAGACCATATTAAGAATGCCCTCACAAGAATTTTTCTCTGTTCTTCCATTGTTTTGTCATTCTAATACTCTCCCTGCAGCTGTTCTGGTTTTATAGCATTTCTCATTGTATTAGCTGCATAAATTGAATTATTTTATATTGTAAAGAACCAGTCACACCTGTGTCAATTTATAAATGAAAAACAATAAGCCTACAGCTTTCACATGTATTAAATCAATTCCACAATGTTGGAAATATACTTACTATCAAACAAACCTTCACCTGCTTGTTTCCATCACCTTGTCTGGATTTCCCAGATTTTTTGTCCCCCCTCCACCCTTTCACCTTCTTCAGCAATTGAGAGTGTTCTCAGCTGCTGCTGAGGCATAATATGCTGTCACTCTTTTCAGTATCTCTACCTCTCTGCTGCTGGAGTGACTCAGATGCTGTGGGCAGATCTCAAGCTGCTATGGCACATAAAATAAATTGTCTGCAGCCATGTACTTTTGCTCTATCACATAAAATAAATTGTCCACAGCAGTGCATATTTCAAACAGTGCATTTACCTATATGTGGTGCTATGGATCTGAGCTTAGAATTTAATTCCAAAATGAAAAGCGATATCGAAAAATACAAAGTAACAAAGCTACTAATGAGATCATGAGTAACTCTATAGATACAATTATACAGTTGGCCATCTCATTGCATAACTCATCAGTATTTGAAAAATGGTTATGTGCATACATGCTTATGCTCTATATGTGAACTTTCATATAATTAAGCTTAATCCATTTAAATGCTTAAGCATGTCCATTCCTACTTGGTATTACATGTAAGTACGTGACACACTGGGTGCATCAACACATACACTTTACTGCAGAGTTGACTAATTAGTTCCACAGTAAAGCATCACCGTCTATACATGTGCTGGTATTAGGGTGCAGTAAACTAACTAAATCCTCCATAAGATAGTATGGTCCCCGACAGTCCTATCTTATAGCGGAGTCATTTGCTGCACTGAAATGCATGTGTAAATGATGACCAGTGAGTGGTCGGATTCCTACAAGCTGCCTAGCTGCACAGCTCTGCAGGGTCAGCATCCTTGTCCCCCAGCCAGCTACTCTGCTCCCTGATGCTATCACCCAGAGCCTGGGGTGACACCCCCCCCCCCCCCCCCCGCGCCCCCCCGGCACCCCCGCGGCGGGGCCCCCCCCCCCCCCCCCCCCGGGCCCTCTGTCAGTCTAGGCCTGCTTTGTCCCAGCTCAAATGGCTGTTGTCCTGGGAGCACATGTAGATGCTGTGCCTGGGAGCAGTTTACTCTGGTGTAAACTGTGCCAGAGTTTATTGTGTTACATTAATTTCATGCACCCACTGACCTGAAATGCTTAAAGCTCAGTGAAGATAAGCACGTGTTAAATGTTTTGCTCAAGTTGGGTCATATACTGTCTGAGGGCGTTGTGTGTGTAAGTGTAGAGAGAGAGAGATGTCTGGCAGCTGTCAAGCATCTAGTGCTGAGTAATACATTTGGACTGGCATTTCAAAATAAAGATCAGACTGTTAGCCAAGAAAAGGAAATGTGTTGTATGGAAGATTTTAAATAATGTGTTTGTTTCTTGGTAATGTTACTGGAAGATGGTGCAAAAAACAGCTCTGTTTGCAGTCGCATTTCAGCAGCAACGCTGGCTGTCAAGTGTGCACAAAACTGACTCTCCCCTCTGAATAAGGGTAGGCTCGGTCTTAAAAGTACTTTTCACTCACAGTCCATGGAACCTAAAATAAAAAGAAGAATTAAACAGAACACTTACTGACCAGAAAAGAAGGTCGAGAAGTGCCTTTAACAAAGCTTTGCTCTCTCAAGTCCTCTCTCATCCTGGAACTTATTGTATTATTTGGATCATCTTCAGCTTCTAGGATGAATGGTTTGGCCACGGGTTTTTTTGCTTGCTTATTTCTCTCTCCCAGCACTGCCTCCCCTCCCACCACACGCACATGCACACCCTGTTGTATGCAAATAACTTTCTTCAATTTATACAGTGCTCTATGCATGTCCGTTCACAGCGTCTGATGAAGTCAGCTTGAGTTCATGAAAGTGCATGCTATATATCTCTACTTTAGTTTATATAAGGGGCAAATCTCTTCTGCCTTCTGCTTAACTTGCTAAGTGCCATCTCTCACAGGCATTTTATTTTCCTGTACATCTTGATGCATACAAGCTGATGCTCCTTTTCAACAATGTTCAAGAAAAGTTCATTTGAAACAATTGCTATCTCTGATTCTGCTGCACAGTGAGTACAGTGAAACAGTGGCCATGACTTTTTCCCTTGTCAACAGACTTTGGTCCTCCTCTGCATTCCCTATTTGATGGTGTCACCTTTTTTCATTAACGTGTCTTGCAAAAGCTGGTATGTTTTGTTAAACCCAATCTTCTGGAGTCTTGTGACTTTTGTGAGAATTTCAGGTTCTTTTTTAGTGCTTCAGCCCCTGTAGTTTTTAGAGAAAAGCTTGAAATTAAGAAACAAAATGTGACTTGAAGGCTCAAATTAGAAAGGAAATAATTTTTTTTTATGCTATATTATGTTTGGATCTGATTCACATTTGGTGTGGGCAAAACTGGATCAAATTAACCTTGTCATCTTACTTCAATATTCATCTAGGACAAATCTTCTAGAACTCTGTAAATCCCTAGATGAGTTCTGGTTAGATTTTTGCATGGCGCAGGCCTTCTCAATCTGAGGTATTACCAAGAATGTTACATCACTCTTTACAGCAAAGTGCAATTTAAAAGGAAAATAAGCATGAACTGATGGAAAATCTCTTGTCATTGCACAAGCCTGTGCCATGCCCATTTATTTCTTTAATATTTGCAGGTTGAGAGGAAAATAGTTTATTACAACTAGTTTATTTTCAAACAGGCCTACTGTTGCATGATGGACCTGCAGGTAGCATTTCTGACATAAGGACTGCTGATAACTCCTAACTCATATTGGAGGAGAAGTTGGAATCCTTTTGGCAGTGTGCTGTATCCAGCAGAAATTCAGAATCCACTTGGACTTATTCCCAAAGAGCAACATGGTTTTCAGAGTTTAGAGCAATGCTTTATAATCCCATTCTTTTTCAGTCGTGAGTATTGAAAAAGTCATAACCTGCAACTTCTCCTCCCCTCCCAGATCATGAGATTTGCTTAAATCCTGAGATTTAAAAAAAAAAAAAAAAAAGTGGGTTCTCTTTCTAAAGCTTCACAAAATGACAAGAGAATACGTTTGAGCTTTCCACTGCAACTACAAAGCAAGAAACATTTTTTGGTCTTTTCTTTTCAATATGAAAGCTTATGACACTTACAACTCAGAGAAATGGAGTTCTAAGAAAAACACCAAGTACCAGAAGACTTGTGATAAAATCACAAGTGATAGCAGCACAGCAGTCTGTTTCCCCATAGGAATTATGAACGTTATGCAGCCAAGCTGAGGAGTCATGGAGAGGTAAGGAGAAGTAAAGAACCTCCTGGGTGGTAGCTGGAGAGAAAGTTATTTTGAATTGATCAAAACTTTATCAAGAGGCAGAGATGTAGCTGAGTTTCAGATTACTTTAATTTTTTTATGTACAGATTTACAGATTCCTAGAAATACGAAGAAATAAACACTTGCACGGAAGTGGGGTGGGGGAAGGTAGAACATAGAAAACCCTGACAATGTCCTTGGATAAGACCATACAGAACTCCTTAGGGGGTGAGATGATTTGATGTTTATATTCATCTGACATGGTTGGTCTCGAGTACTTTCTTTTACCTGTACAGACATTTTAGCAAGAACACTTTTACAAAATGTAGTGTTACAGCTTACACTGATGTATTTTATAGCTACAATCACTTTGAACTGAAGATGCAATGAAGCTTTGTAGGACTTGTAATTGAACTACAATGTCCGCTGGCTTTTGGGTTGTAAAAGAACAAAACAGCCAAGGAATGACTAAATTAAAACAAAAAATTCTGGATCCATCAGTGCTGAATAAGGAACTGCTATATGAAAAAGGCCATCCATCTTTCTCTATGCACTTCCAGTGAACACTTGTAAACTAATCTGCCAGGGCAGCAGTTGACAGCCTTTTAAGGCTGAGGGCCAGGCTGACCCAGTGCCAGGGTAAGCACTAGGATGGAGCCACGGCTGGGCATGGAAAAGAGACTGCTGCTGAAGACCCATGTTTGTAGGCTATATCTAGGTTGCCAACCCATGTGGTAGAAGATTCATTTAGATGGGGTAAACAGGAAATGTATTTCCAGGTTAAGGAAAAAAAAGAGAAAGTTATTTGTATACAGAGGTGAAATAAAAGTCATAGTACTCAACAGTGCTGTTGTAGTGCTATACTAATACTCACAGTTCTGTGAGTGATCACGGTGTTCTTGCTGCTGTGCTGGCTTTTTGGCTTTTAATTGCAGTTGGGAGTTTTTTGATATTTTTCCCTCCATTTGATTTTTCTCACCTAATATTAGTATTAAAATGTTTTTAATGTTGTCCAGTAGGTACAGTGGTAAGCAAGGCCTGACTGAAACACTTGAGGTAGAAGTAGATTTCCAATCGTGCATAATATAGCTTTAGTCATTTTACCTTTCTAAATTTTTGATGGTACACCAGTGTTGGCAGCTTGTATTTTTAAAACTAGCAGGTGTGTTAAGAGGACACTGCCAATAGGTTTATTTCTTCATATAATGATTGTTTACAATACATGCTTAGAAGTTTGAAAATATAACATCCTTCCCTACCAATTTGTTTCTTTCCATTTGACAGCTCTGGGCGCTTGTACACACAAGGGGGGTTTAGTTCCCCTACATTGAAATGGTGGGTTTTTTAATTTGTGGGCTTTTAATTATGACCCACTGTTTCAATGTAGGGGCTTCCATCACTGTTATGGAACAGTGACGGCCCGCCGGCAGCTCACCCTCTTCTCTTCCCTGCCAACCCCCCACACCCCCTTGCAGCGGGCAGGCTCCGTGGGGCGGGGGAAGGAGGGGAAGCAGAGAGGGGCCGGATCCTTTTTTTTTCCTTTGAAGAGCCTGCCCACCTCTCCCACAGCCAAGGGGTGGGGGGTGAGATGGCGGTAACCCCTGAGCTTAGACCTTCCCTCTGCAGCAGCAGCACCCCCCCTCCTGGGCAGCACCTGCCCACTAGCAGCCCATTTGGGTGGCCCCAGGGGGCATCACCACTGCAGAGGGAAGGTCTAGGTCCCCCACAACTCTGGCAGCTCATCCCCTGACTGTGGGAGAGGTGGGCAGGCTCCATGAGGAGAAAAAAAAAGGATTGGGCCCATTGCCACTTTTCCTCAGCAGAGGCTGCCCATACGCTGGATCACATTTTCCGCCCCCCTCCCCCCCTGGGCTGTAGGGGGATCAGTGCTTCCCTCCACAGCAGTGGCATCCCCTGGGGATGCCTGGGTGGACTGCTGGCTAGGTGGGTACTGCCCCAGCTCACAGGCAGCACCCAGCCCAATCCAGTGGTGCAGTGTGCGTGAAGTTTCCAGTGCCCCATGCACTGTCCCCTCCGCCTTCCCACCACCTGGGACCACCCAGGAACAGGCTGGCTTTGCCCCTGGAGCAATCCAGGAAAGCAGTAGGAGGGCAGCTGGCTGTGCTGGTGGCTAGAGAGGGCAGCAGGGACAGTGCATGGGGTGTTCGATGCCACCAAACTTGAGCTTCCCTGACCATGACTGGGCTTCCAGCGCCCTGTGCACTGTCCCCATTCCTTTCTCTGGGTGTCAGCACACCCATGTGATGTACACATGCACAACTTTTTTTATCTACAACAAGATAGTTTGCCCTGATCAAACTAAAATACATTGACTGTGGCAATTTAGACCACCTCCAGAGACATTTTTACACACACAAAAAATCATACATATGTACATGGTGACACCATTATGTTAGGCAAATGATGATTTCTCATCACTTTTTGTCATGTGTACATGGCCCCACTATCATATGTACAAGCTCCCTCTACTTTTTTTCTTTGACTTTACTGTCATTACTGTGGTTCTTCACAAGCCCAACCAAGCAGTTTTTACTCACCTTCTCCCCATATCTATATGGGAAGGTAAACATTGGTCCTTTGTTTTCATTTTTTTTTCCTTGCCCCTTACCTTGTAATAGAGTCACTGGAGGCTGCTGTAGATATGTGGGGATCCAGCGCCAATGCATTGGAAATCCAGTGCATCAGAGCAGACTCAATTAATTGGATCTGCTGGAGCACAGAAATTGATGTGTTCAATAAGCTTTAGTTTAGATGCCCTGCTGCCATTTTTTAAGCACAGGGACACTGAAACATGTGACGTGCAGGTCTTAATTAGCATGGCTCATTAATTAAAGTGCCTGGCGCTATGTCCGAAAATGCATGTAAAAATGCCCTGTAACTCCATGTGAGGATAAGGGTCTACCCACATGGAAATGATGCCAGAAATCTTGCTCATCTACCTGGAGTAACCTTTATATTTATATTATTTTCCTAAATTCTATTCTTTAATAGTATTTGAAGCCAAAAGATCACTTAAAGTGTTATTTTAAATCCTAGAATTTCCAAAGTCCATGTCTATTTCTAATAATAGCAGAATCTGTGATATTCTTCAGTGTTATATGATGTGACAGCAATCATATTACATCAAAAACCATGTATCTATGTGACACTTCTGTCAAGCACTAATGTTGTACTCAACACTATAAAAGACAAGAAAGAAATGTTCCCAGTACTGAAAAAAATGGACTATAAGCCTAAATTCTGCAAATTAAAATCAACGAGGCTCCATTCAGGTCTGCTTGTATGGAGTTACTTTCAAGATCACGGCTAAAATAGATTGATAACATAAAACACCTTTGGAGCAATATGAGGAAAATCTCTGTTTTGGAGCACCTTTTGACTACACCTTTTGTAGTAGTCTGGTTTTTTCTTATATAGCTTAGCATTTGTTGGCTGCTTGTTTTGCATAATAGCATGCAATATTGCTGATTGTTATTCTTAATAGGTTTGTCACTTTCTACTTTCCTGGAGCTGTTTGAATGCCAAATAGTAGCAATCATGTGTCAGATAATAGATAGGGATCTGGGATTGTAATTAAATGTAGCTACAGTACATGCACTTAAATACTAATTAAATGGCACTGACTCGCGATCACACTCCAAATGATTCTAAATAGGCTTGATTCATGTACAGATCCAATCCAAATCAGGCTTTTAATCACATTCCTAATGCTCATCTTGCATAAGCATGTTACAGAAAAGCTTTAATTCCTTTTCAATTGGAATTTTCATCTTAAACATAAAACATAAAACAGAAACATTTCTTAGAGCATAAAACTAAACCACACATTTCTGTTTTATCAAGGATCCTGCTTTCCAGGCATATACAGTCACTACTTCTATATATGCTTACTATCACTGCACCACATATCTCTTTAGTTTCAAAGGGACAATCTCTAGTAAAAACATTGTTTCGGGAAATGCAGTCAATATTGCCCGACACTTTGAACAAAAGATTTTTCCATTTGTTTTTTACTTTGTGAAACTCTAAATATCAGGCTGCCTGAGTTGGAATTTTTTATTTATTTGTTTTTTAATTTAGCTCAGTTTAGTCCTTTCTGAAAATGCCATTAGTTAGAAATCAGGCTTTTCCCCCCATGATTAAAAAATAAATAAATCTTGGAATATTTTTTGTGGAGAAGCTCCGGTGTCCTTGAGCTTTGGAAAAAGGACTTGACATTTGGTGGGAAGAGAGATTTCTCTAATGTCAGGGATGTGCTTGTTGCCAGTTATATAATATCCCATCCAAATTTCACCAGGTATGAGCATCTAACAATCCAAGTAGTATCAGAGTCTGGCAGCTAAATACTCTGAAGAGTCAGTTGCAGGAATACATAGGCTGAGCAGGGCTCCCATGTGATTGCTGTTTCTGAATCAGAAGAACTGAGTACAAGAAATACCTATCACCTATGTTCTCAGTGTTACTTCAGTGGCTCTTAAGTAATGAGGAGGAGACTGGGAGAAGGAGCTAGTATGGGTTGGAAATGGTGGAGCCAGAGTGATGAAAAGTTGAGAATGGGATGAGGACAGGCTAGAGGGGATCAATGCCATGTCCAAAGGTTTTGGAATCAAAAGAGTATACTTAGTTCAGTCTGAAAGGGAACCGAAGAGTCCACAGGTAACTGGTAGGGGGCACACGGTGGGGGGGGGAGGCATGTGTCCCCCCTGAGATTAGCTCCTGACAAAGCACCGCTCATGACAGGGCAGTTTTTTTGCTGCATGGGCTGGCAGTGTGTTTGGGGGGGGGAAGGGGGGAGGGCAAGGGCACTAAGCCTCAGCACAGAAGTATAGGAGTGGATATAGGACTTTTGGCTTGCCCCTGGGCCCACCCAGAAATTGTGCCCCCCAAAACTCAGGAGGCACCAGTCACCCCTGCAAGATTCCTCAGTCTCAACACTGCTTTGCTGTGGAACCATTTAGTAAAGTACATCTTATCCCTGTCTGGGGGTGATCTACAAAGAGGATGATGCCCTACTGTTGTTACCAGTTACTGCTAGCTCCTGTGAGAAAAAAAAATCTGTTTTTTGGCTTCAGTTTGTTTTTTTGGACTGTGGGACCTTTTGCCTACCTCTGTAGCAGCAGACCTGGGCCTCTGAAATGTATATTTAAACAGCCGCTTCCTGTCCTTCTAGTGGCAGGACACTGACAATGTCCTTGTCCCCCCATTTTACCCACCCCCATTTTACTTGTTGTAGGTTAGAATGTTCTTGCTGTTTCGGGGCAGTAAGTGTTGTATTTATGCGAAAGGGTTGTTTGTGTAGTTTTTAAGAATAGGTTAGACACATTGATCTACTATGGTTTAGATAGGGATGATCCTGTCTTGAACAGGGGGTTGGATTAGATCAATGTTTCTCAACCCATGGGTCATGACCCAAAAGTGGGTCACAAGAATATATTAAAAGGGTTGTCAACACACCTTAAAAATGGATTCTTCTTTAAAGGAGAAAAACGTGGGAAAATGTGGCTTTTCCCTTCTAGGCTGCCAGTGTTCCAGCCTGAAAGGGGCTGCTTTGGGCTCCCCCGTGCACCCTACACTGCTCCTCCATGTCCCACACATGAGGGGGCTGGGGCCTGCGGGTGGGGGACAGCAGGTTGGGAGTGAGGGGCACTGGGTTGGGACTGGCCACTGATGTTTACAAATGGGCCCTGATACAAAAAAGATTGAGAACCACTGGATTAGATGACCTCCTGAGGTTCCTACAAGTCTTACTTTTCTGTAAGTCTAACTAGTTTTTACAACTGAGTCTTTCAGTTGTTTCATCTAGAACTTTACATAGTACCAGCATGTATGATGCTGCTTTTTTTTTTTTTTTTTACCATGGACCATTAAATTGGTTTCATTTCTATTGCTTTAAAAAAACACACCTACGGGATTCAGGCTGTAAACTAACATACCCAAGAGCATCTGGTGCTATTTTCTTGTTCAGTTTAAAACTATAGATACAGCAGTCCATAGTGAGACACAGTGACTGATGTAATCAGACATTTGCTGAATGCCTTTTTCACAGTATCTGTAACTCTATCCAGTGCTATTTAACTGTGCTTCATGAACATCACTCTAGAGAGAAATGTAAACATAGAACTTCAGACAGGAACTTCTGTCTTACTCATCTTTGACACGGACTCTGTGTTCTTTTGCTAGTTCATTAGAGACATTTATTTTATTTAATCTATTTTTTCTTTGTCAATTTAATAATTAAAAAAAGAGAAAATGGGGTAATGTACACACATTATTTTAAAAGGAAATAATGAGAAAACCATCTTTAGAAAAAGCAGAAATACAGAACAAACCTCCTTGGCTTTTTTCTATGCATCAGGATGTCCATTACTTTTAGAAAGTAGCTATGGCTATGCTAAATATCACTAGGGGGTGCACCGATAAAGATGTTTTGGGTCCATGCTGATGGCCAATTGTTAACAAGCCATATTGGCTGATACTGATCCAATTGCCGATATGTGGCCCAGCAGCTTGGAGAGCATCATCTGACTGGGAAGTATGTTGGGGAGAAGGGGCAGAGGGGAGTCCTTCACAGTGAGGGAGGGACTGGGGCTGCCCAGCTGGGGCAGGGGGGCACAGGACCAAGCCATGAGTGGCTCATCTGGAGAGGTGGGAGGGCAGCTCCCACCACTGTGCACACCACTGGGGAAGGCATGGGAGGCATGTGCATCCTGGATCTGTGTGCAGGGTGAAGGTGGGCTAGTCTGTTCAGGCTGGGGCTGGGGGTGGTGCCAGGCTCTTCGTGGTGGGGAGGTTGGGTTGGGGCTGCGCTCAATGTGGGTGGTGGTGGCGGCACCAAGTGGGGGAAGTTCAGGGGGATCTATGGTGAATTCTAGGGTTGGTGTAGCCCCCTCCGCCCCCCCAAGCTCCACTCTCAGCTCTGTTGCTGCCTGCCCCGGCCTGAGAGAAGCCCTGGCCCAACCCCCCACTGGGAGGAGCCCAACGCCACCTCAAGCCCCAGACTGCAGCAGGCAGCCCACCGTTGCCCTGTGCACAGATCCAGGGGGGCACCCCCCCATGCCTTCCCTGGGGGTGTGCGCAGCAGGGGAAGCCACCATCCCACCTCCCTAGAGCCCCTGGATGAGCCACTCATGGTCAATCCTGCGGCCCCCTGCCCCAGCTGGGCAGCTCCAGCCCAGCTCCACTCCCTCCCTCACTGTGGGGGCCTCGATCTGTCCCCCCCCCCCACACACTTACCAGCTGGACACTACTCTCCATGCTACCAGGCTGCCTGCATGCATGCTGCGGCTGTGTGCATGCACGCAGCATTTATTGGGGACATTATTGGTCACATCAGCCAAAAAAGTGGATTTCTAATAATGTCAAATTTCCTTTTATCAGTGCCGATACGATATGGACCAATGTATCAGTGCACCTCTAAATATCAGTCTGAGAAGTAGTCAAACTAATCATGTCTACCTTGGGGATTGGTTACAAAGTCTTTCATTTTGGATCTGAAGTGAAAAGTCATCATCTGAACTATCAAAACATAGCCCGAGGTAGAAACACTGAAACCTACGTGAGTTTCTATAATCATCTTAGTTTAGGTCGGGAGCGAATTAAACAGAAATTTACCCTTTGGTGGGGGGGAGATAGGGCACAGAGGGGGCCAGAGACTGCCTGCATGGCTGAGGCCAGCAGGTTGGTGGTGTTCAATCATGCTTCCCAGCATGACCTGCAGCCTCCTCAGGCTGCTAGATAAACTGCAAAGTGCTGCTGAGTCAGCAACAGGCATCTCTAACCCAGTCTGCTCCCTGGCACTGTGCCAGGGAGTGTCAAGGCGCTGTGGGTGTCTTGGTGCTCAAGGCACTGTGGGTGTCTCTCACTGGGTTCCCACACACTCACCAAGAGATGCCCATGGCACTGTGAGCCAGTACAGTGCCAGGGAACTGGGTGCAGTAGAGCCCCCCCCATCCACCGAATCTTGTCAGCAGCAGTGTCAGGGACAGGCTTCTGCAGCCCGCCCAGCTCCTTGTGAGGGGGCAGGGTCTACTGGGGGGCCTCCAAAGGTGCCTGGGATGCCAGCAGAAAGCAACCTGCCTTGATTTGCAAACAGACTTTGTACTGAAGTTCAGTTCACTGGTCTCATCCAAATCGATTTAAGCCTGATACCACCATCTTAGACTGGGATCCACCATATTTAAAGTAATCTGTGAGCTCCAAACATCTGTTCTGTTACAGGTATAAACCGGTTTCAGACCACCTAAACTGGCAAAAGTATAATGTCTGTACCTGTCATAGAAAGAGAGAGAATGGCAGGCATTTGCTATTAGTAAGCAGACTGCTATGTTTTCTAGTCAACGAAGATATTATATTGATTTGAGAGGTTTAAAAAAAAAAAAAGGATGAAATGTACTACAGATGTAACTTACGAAAACAACCAAAAAATTGCTTTTAATTTGGCAAGTGACTCCAAAACAAAGGCTTAATTTTCAAAGTTTCAGGTATGCATTTTTTGTCTTAGATAGGCCCATAATTGCTATGGCTATGCATACAAATAGAATATTTAAGCCAGTTATGTATCCAGCTAATCTAGATAATTGCAAATTCAAATATCTGATTTGCATGTGAAGCCACAGTAATTTTGTATCTGAGGTAGGAAAGAAAAATGCTGTCTATTTGAATACTTGAAACTTTTTCAATGTAAACTGGAAAAAGTATGGTGGTAATGATGGACAATTAAGGTATGATTGTAATCTGCTTGTAAACTGAGGAAATAATTAGTATGACCTGCCCCACAATATAATAATTTAAGAAGTATTTTTTCAGAGTGAAACCATGTTGCAGACATTGAAATGAATGCTAATTCTAATTTAAGCTCTTTTTTTTAGATTTGACAAAAATAAAATATGCATGTGGCTGAAATTACCACCCATCCTTGGCCATCTTAAAATATACTATGGTATTTTATCCAAATAATCTATTGACATCATGAATAAACTTTCTTAGTAAAATAATAATTCTTTTTTGGGGACATTATGCACTTGGAAAAGATGCCAGGGAAGAGGCTTGCCCATATGGTCAAATACTCTGGAATCCCAGTTATCACTGTGAGTGAGTTAAAGATAACAAAAGGATTTATTATGGAAAAAAAATTAAATCAGTAACCATATATTGAGATACAGGTAGAGATATAAGAGTAAACAAACACAAGAAGTTATCAGAACAATAGCTTGTTTTTTGCCCTGCGCCTTAAATCCAAAGATGCAGTTCCTATCCAGCTCAACAGATAGAAAGCAGCTTCTCCCTCTAACCTCTTTGCCAGGGCCTCCTGCAATTTCTCCTGGAAGTTTGCTGTACCTGGCCTGTGGCCAAGGGACTCCAGTCTCCCCTGTACCCAAGAAAATTAAAAACAAACCCAGGTTCTTTAGGCAGGCTTAAGTACCAATGACAGGCTGAGAGCCATGGGACTCTTCAGCCTGGAAAAGCGCAGGCTCAGGGGTGACCTGGTAGCTGCCTGTAAGTACATAAAGGGTGTACATCAGGATCTGGGGGAACACCTGTTCACCAGAGCGCCCCATGGGATGACAAGGTCAAATGGTCACAAATCCCTCCAAGACAGTTTTAACTGGACATAAGGAAAAACTTCTTTACTGTCTGAGTCCTCAAGGCCTGAAATAGAGTCTCTCCAGAGGTGATGCAAGGCACCTACTCTAGACTCTTTTAAAAAACATTCAGATGCTTATCTTGCTGGGATCCTTTGACCCTAACTGACTTCCTGCCCCTGGGGCAGGGGGCTGGACTCTATGATCTTCCGAGGTCCCTTCCAGCCGTAATGTCTATGAAATCTATGAATTATCTGGCTGCTCACATATGTCACCTCCTGGATTATTGGGAGACCCATGCAATGCATATAGTTACCTGCCGCCCTCCCCGCCTTTGGTGCATGTTTAGCAGTGCAGAAATCTTTCCTGATTTCATTAAGACCAGGAGAATATGTGCATCCTTTCAGACATGGAGAATACTAACCCAGGATCCCTAAGATGCTATCTTTTGCCTCGTTTCCTACACAGTGAGAAATGTTCTTCCTGTTCCTAGGTGCTACTTACATTAGTGCAGAGTTGAGAAATATACAGCTTGTGGGCTATACACAATAGCTAGGGACAGATCTTCAAAAAGCCTGAGTCTGAATTGGTTCAATCTTTGCAGATTAGTCTAACCTGGGTAGGCTGAATCAGTTTGTAACTGCACAGACATCCCAGAAATGCAGGCACATGCCTGCAGTGGCTCAGGCTAGAAGCCGGGGGGTGCTAGAACTGCCCTCCCTTCCCTTCCATAGTGCTAAGGTAAGCGGGGAAGGCCAGGTCCTGGCAGGACACTCTGCTTCCCTCCCCCCTCTTCCCATCTGCCACAGCACAGACCGTAGCCAGCAGGTGGTTTGCTAGCTAAATGCAGAGAAGTGTCTGTGTAAGGCAGAGGGGACGGGAGTGGGGAAGGGAGGTAGGGTGCAGGTAGATGCCTGCAGTCTCTGCCAAGCACCAGCCAGGGACCAGAGGGGAGGGGCCAACTCTGCTGTAGAGCAGAGAGCCCCGCATAGCCCAGAGAGTGTGCCGGGATCCTGGGGGAGTCTGGTTTAACTTAAACCAGCAAGGGTTCTGGGACAGATGTTGCATAAACCAGTTTGAGCCAAATCAGTTAAGTCTGATACCACATTCAACCAGGTTTATCTCAAACTGGTTTCAGCCATTTTCAAACTGGTTTATGTGCCTGTTCTGTTACAGGTTTAAACCAGTTTCTGATCACATAAACTGGTTTATGTGTAATGTCTGTCCCCACCTGACTCTTCTTCTTTTTTGGGGAATAATCCATTAGATTTCAGAGCAACTGTGCTTCAAGGCTCTTTTATATTACTGAAATGGATGAAAAGAGATGAGCAAACTGAATAATTGGTTCCTATAGCCCTTCTAGAAATTGAGCATTATCTAAGGATTCTGACTAAGCAAGTTTGATGCTGATTTTTTTTTCTCCTTAAAGTGACAGTAAAGGACCAGTACTGAAGCACTTGTGAAAAAATCCTGGTCATTTTGGAAGCCCAAACAGCAATATAAGGTGGATCTTCAAAACTGTTGACAGGAAATCACAGATAGGGGTCCAAGGAACAGATCTAAGCTTCATTTTTTATTTCAGTGGGTTCACCCTCTTTTGATTATAATTCCTTTGATAGGTGGATTAATGTCATTAAACAATTTGAAACCGGTGTTTGAGCCAATGATGTTAGAGGTACTGAAATGAAAATTTTGTAAACAATTCTAGATACAGTTTCTCCTAGAACTACCATGGGATGACATAAACAAGCCCTAAATATGGCTTTATGTCTTATGTGCTGGATTTTCCAACACATTCAGGCCTGATTTTGTTTCTGTTGAAATTCAGATTAGGGATTTGAAAATCTTGCCCTGAAGGCACCACATTGTTCATAATATGAGATAAATAAAGCAGGAGGAGAAGGATGGAAAAAATGGGTCTTTCTCATCTGTAATTTCTGTCATTTCTACAAAGGCTAAGAAGTTAGGCTGTGTGAAGCTTCAGGTGCTGATTTGCTTCAGAGGAAATTCAGCCTGATTTGCTGGCCAAATCTCCAAATCCGAATCAAATCAGGGGGCCGTTAAAAAGGTCCAAATTGATTCAAAGCTCTCTGAATCTTCGGAAAAGATCGGAGCGCCTTGATGATTCGGACAGTCCCCGGTGGCTGCAGCAGGGAGCTGCAGCTGGATTTGGAGCTTGTAAATTGGGGCTGGAGGAGGGAGGAGGGGACCATGGGGGGACCCCCACCAGGCCCCACTACTTGCCTGCTCCCCCAGGCCCCCCATGGCTGCTCTTCCTGCCCCCGCTCCCGGTGCTTAACCCCCCCCCCCACTCACTGGGTGCTGCTGGGCAGGGGGGCGATCCCCATTGTCCCCCACTGTCCCACACTGTGTGGGGGGCTCTGCCATGAGCCCCCCTGACCTCCCTCACTCCCTTCCCCGTGGCTGCCCTGCCCACCCCAGATCCAGCCCTTTAAGGAAAAAAACCCAGAGAAATACCCTGGGACTCATCGCTCCTGCAGTGGCCTTGGGGCTTTGGGGGGCAGGGCAGTGGGCATCACCCCCCCCCACCCCCCCGCCCAGCAGGAGCCAGTGAATTGGGGCTTTTTTTTTTCCCAAAGAGCCAGGAGTTGGGGCAGGTGGGGCAGTCATTGCCAGGGATGGGAGAGCGGGCAGGGGATAGGCCTGCGTGATTCAGAGATTTGGAGATTCGGCAGAAGCCAAATCTCCAAATCGGATTCAGCCGAATTGACTGGCCAAGGTCAAGGGAGTGGCCAAGGTCTGATTTGGGGCAGTGATTTGAATCGCCGAATCAAATCACTCTCCCCTGAATTGACCGAATCCAAAGCAAATACTAGCCGCTTCGCACAGGCCTACTAAGAAGTATTGTGGGCAGTGCCGCCAAGATTTCAGTTACCGGATTTGTATTCTGTAATGGAGTGCAATAACCAGATTAACATGTAATAATTTAGATTTTCACAAAAATTATTTCCTTGTGCATTAATTTTAGCTATCAATCTTGTAATTCTAAGACAAATTCTTGCCTAAGTACAACATGATGCTAACCTCAAAGATGCTGTTAACTTTTTATAAATTAAGTTTCAGATATAAATATGACAAAGCAGCTATAGATAAGGCAAAATTACACATCCATAATGGTTTAAACAGTAGGCAGTGTCAGGTAGTCAATATCAAGCTAATAATAAGTCTGAAAATTCAGTTTACCCAGTTTATTTTTCTCAACTCGTCACTTTTTAGCCAACCCCTACTATTTTTCTTTATGAATTTCTACTCTTCCACCAATTTCTCTGTCTCTCCAACTTTCCATTATGTCAGGGACCCTGATCAGGCAGGCCAGCCTGGGCCAAGTTCCTAAGCAGCCACACACGCAGTAAGAATGAATTCTGCCCCAAAATTCACCAGAACGAATTCTGCCACAGTTCAGGGACCTTGAGTATCCTGATTGGCTGATAGGAGTATCGTCTACCCATTTAATCCCAACTGGGGTTTGCAGGTCAGTCAACAGTCCAACTCAGTCTGCTGTGGCAAGCCTCCTAGTTCCTGCACTCTACAATTTTCCTGGTTCCTGATCCTGGTTTTGGCTTGTTCCTGGATTTTGGCATTGGATTTCCTGTGGATCTGTTTTCTGGTCCCTGACCCTAGTTTGGCTCTGTTCTTGGACTTTGCCCTATGGATTGTCCCTTGGATTTGGAAGTTTGACATGTGATCCCCAGATCCTGACCCTGGCTGTGTTGTGGACTCTGGCCCTGTATTTGTGTTGTGGCTTAGTAATTTGACTTTCCTCTGAACTCTGACCCAGCCCCTGGCCCCCAGACACCCCTCACACCCTCCTACAACCTCGTCCTTTTGTACCTTATAAACTAGCAATATTAGCCTCTTTTAACATATCATATTTATTTCAATGCATTTGCATTATACTATGCAATCTTAGCATTTATCACCCCAGCTGCTTAGGCCTAAGGCATGTTCCTATTTATTATTTTTCACCTCTCATTCCCATAAGCAAATTTTGATTAAAATACAGAAACGGCTTTATGATAGTGGCTGTGTGTTGGAGGTCAGTGGGACTATCCAGGCATGTTTTCTGCTTCACAGCCTAAGTTTATTTTGTAGGTAATTCTCCCAAACCCGATTTGAAGAGAGTTAGATTTCAGTTTTAGATTGTATATTCTCTGTCACCAGGAATGTGCTTTCCTTCTAATTTGTAAAGCCCCTAGCACATTCAGGATAAAAAAAAAAGTATTATTAACTAACAATGTTCAAGGGATAAGTTGGGTTATAGCACTGGTACAAATCTGATTGCTGAACTACTGGCAGCAAGCAGTATTATGTTAATTTAAACAAACAGTGATTGGCTACTGAAAAACTAAGGAAGCTACACACATCTTCTACACATGTTTTCTATCTCCTAAAGATTTGTCCAGATTTTGAAGATGTAAACATCTTTACAAAGGGCATGCCCAAATACAAGCATATACTTTAATGGAAAATTTTCTGCACGTACAGGTTTTGGGAGATGGAAGATGTTTTGGCCATATGCGGGGCGGGGGCGGGGGAGGCAGTCTGCCTATAGCCTCCCCATCCCTGTGTGTCTGGATTGGGTTCTGTGCTGTCTCTGACCAAGCCTGTGTGCAGGGATCAGGTCTGGTGCTGTCTCTACATGCCCGATTATAGCATGCAGGGCCACAGTTATCCATCCCATAGAGGTCTCCTGCAGGTCTGGAAGTTTGTCAGCACAGGAGCCCAACACCAAATTTTCAGACCTGTGGGGAGTCCTGCAGGTGAGGGGTTTAGCACCCCTGCTATAAGGGATAAAAAGACAAAATCAGAACTTCTGACTACCTTTCACTGCTGCAGAATCAAGCAGATCTGCTTAACCCCACAAGATCCCAGTGCCATGGTTTTGGGGAGGAATAACTTACGTAAGGGAAAAAGATGGAAGAAGATAGTGGTTCTTTCTTCTACCTCCTTCAGTTACTTCCTGAACAAAAAAGGAATAGCTGGATACTCTAGAGAAGGGATGGAACCATCCTCCACTTGTCTCCAAAAGAGTTATTGTGGGCAGTGTCAGTTCTTGTAGTCAGCTGCTTCAAAACACCCAAGAGAAAGAAGGTCCTAGTCAGTTGCTCTGTGAAAGTGGAACCTACTGAGGAAGGGTAGCAGGATTCTGGGCCTTCCCGCACCAGAACCACAGTTGGGAAATGTGGCAGTTGTTGAAGACCAGGTTTTTTAGGGAACCAGAATGCCAGGGCCATATGGCATGTGCTACACAATTTAAAATGTTCAGGTAAATATGGTAAAAGTTTAGGTAACTTTTGAGTCGCTTTCTGTGATCAGCTAGAATTACCATTAATTTAAAGTGTTTTTGGGGATTTTAAAATTTGTCTTTGTACTTGAGGTAAATGCACTGGGGAAAAATCTGAATTTCACATTTGAATATATTTGTTTTACTCTCATCTACTCTAATCTCTACTTTCAAATAACCTAAGTAAATAAATAGCTGAAAGAGAGAGAGAGAAAATCCCTAATAATCTTGTGTACTTGTTTCCTGGATCATATTAAAATAATTTTGTTTGTTTTCTAGCTAAATTTAGAGTGACTCATTTCTGAGTCCTTTTTTCAGGAAAGCAAATTATTGGTAATACAAATTAAAAGTGCCCTTTTCCTCTTCATCAACCAGGTAGAATAAGATATTTACCAGGGTTAGAGTAAATAAAGAAAGTTTATTTTGGTCTGAGATGGGAAGTATAGGAATCAAAAGACCATTCTATAAATGTTTCCATTTAAAGATGAAGGTGACCCTGCTTCTAAGGACCTGCTCCTAGAATCTGTAACAGGATAGGGACCTGCAAATGAACTACTTGAACTGTAGATTCCAAGTTAAATCATTGTCAGGGTTGCCAACTGTTCATAAATTCACGAACAGTCTGTAAAAAAAACAAAACAAACAAGGAAAAAAAATGAAGCAACTCAGAGCTTGATTGAAGATCCATCTTTGGAAAGAAGCAAAAGGAAGCACCGTAGGACAAACAGAGTAGTGCAATGCCACCTGCTGTTTGAGCAGGAGCTCAGCATTCTGCAGGGAGCACTACCTCAGGGGTTAGTAGCCATGGGCGCCTCTGGAGCCCCCATTTCCTCCCAGCTATGTGCTGCTGCTGAATCCTGTCATTTGCCTGTAACAATTCTAGGTCACAGGCAGGCAGACAGTAGACCCTCTCTGGCAGTCTGTGCTGTGATGGGGGGCAGTAGAACAGGCAGCAGTAAGGCTAGGAATGGGAAGCATGGTGCAAGTTACAATTGGAGACATCAAGGTATGGCATGAATAGGGAACCCCTAGGGTGGGGGCAGCACTCTGTAAACTTTTTACTGACAGTCAAACTTTTTTACTATGATTGGTGGCAGAAGGGTTACATTACATTATGTAAAACACATAGCATTAAAAACATATGTCAGTAAAAAAGTTTGCAGATTGTCAGTAAAAATGTGTGGTGGGCTGGCATTGGTTGTGCTGTAAGTTAAGGGAAAGAAATGAGTCATCCTCTGGGCAGTAATATAATGGGATGTAAAAGATAAGCAATATAATTTTATTCTTACTATACATATTTAAGAGTTTGGGGAAATTATGTTTGTGCAAATTGTTATCAAATAAAAGAAACCCAGCCCATGAAATGAGTGACTAGATTACTTTCTTTTCAAAACTGTATAATGTACATAGAATTCTTCTGCATGACAATCGCACCAGATTCATGATGCAAAATTTATTTTATAGTTAGTTCATTATAAACAATAATACAAGAGGGATGCATAAACCTTAGTCATGATTAGAATGCCTTGTCCTTGAAGATAAATATCCTATACACTGCAATTTCATTAGTAATATGTGGGTGTAGTGAGATGGGAAAATCTTCAGAAGTTCTCCTTATTATCCTAAGGCTTCCCTAGGTTTCTTTTTGCTTTCTTATTGTCCTGAATCCAACACCCAGGTACTAGGCAAAGGGAAAGACTTGAAGTGGTATAAAGAGTCCCTTAAAAACACAAGTAGGGGCAAGTAATGCAGAAAACTGTAGCTTATTAGGTAAAGTGAAGTGCTTCCCCTTGTTCTTTACAGAGTGGAATTGCAATTCCTTTCTTGACCAAACTAAATATAATTGATAGAAGATATATATTAGATGACTGCACACAAAACATCCTAAAAGAAGATAGTAAAGTTACAGAGGTCTGTAGTCCATCATTCAAGACTCTCCCATATCTGAATTTAATGCAATACTTTAGTTTCATAAAATGCTGTCTTTTAGCTTTGTATTTATCTAGTATGGAAATCTGAAATGATTATGAATCTACCCTACTATTACATTTCACAAATAGGTATTCAAAACAAAACACCCCTCCCCCTCCCCCCCCAACACACACACCATATTTGGATCTATTTGGATCTGAATTGAAAGGAGAAAGAATGCTAGTGTATTTTCCTCAATAACTTCTGCCTGGAGATTCTAATCACATGAAGAGTTTTTGTCCTGCTGAGCAGCTGTCAATAAGAAGGTTCTAAATTAATAAATCTATTTGTCAGCAATGCATTCTTCAGATGAGTAAGAGACTTTTTTCTATGTGATATTTTATTCGGAAAATATTTGTGCAGAAATAATCCTTCATCAACTGTGTTTGTTTGGAATTATTTACTAGATTGCAAAAAGGAAAGAAATTAGCATTTAGAGAATGTTGTGCTGCAAGGTGACACAGAATTACAGAACTGCCACACTTTCGGTGGGTGAGACCTAGTTCAATTGCATTAAGTATGTGGAAGCATGCTTTGATGCTGAGAAATATAAAGTAAAGAATCCAGCTGTATGCATCACTGGCTGGAAATTGTCATCCTCCTCAGAGCAATATAAATGTCCCATTGCCCATAAGGGATTAAAGTTCCTAAATGTTCTTTGAAATTAAAGAAGTGTTTATTCTTCTTGCACTGAGGGTACAACAATACATAGTTGACATTGCCTGTTGGAATGGCAGAAGCTCCTTCCAATCTATCCACATCCTTCTTGAAGTCTGGTGTCCAAAACTGGATGCAGTACTCCAGGTAAAGCCTCACTACTGCTGTAAACAGTTGTTTAGAAAAACAACTTTTTCAACTTTGGCGTGGAGTTCTCACAGGTTTACAAAAGGGCTTTTGGCAGATTCAATCTGATGATCTTGCCGCTGGCATCAATGAAAGGTCCATACATACTGGGCAAATACTACATTTGAGCACAAGAGTGAATCTCTGAGAGATTAAAGTTGCCCTAAACCCATTACACAGTGAGCCAATGAAACAAAATTTGTTTCTGGAAACCCCACTAGGTTAGTCCATAATTTGGCCCAGTTGTCTTGCACAGGATAGAGATTGGGGTGAATTTTATCTAAAAATCTTTATCAAATGCTAATATGATCATAATTATAAAAGTAAATATTTCATAAACATTTAAGATATATGTGTTTTCCCCTTGGATTGTAAAACAATTTCCAGTCTGCTGTAGTATTGTTTTACAGCTTCTGGCTTCCTTACTGATATCATTGTATAGGTTTTACTATATTATGTGTTACTGTTATTGCAGATTGTCTAGCATGTGCTAGTTACCCTTACATTTTAAGATTCCTGGATTGAGAAAAATAGTTGGGAGTTTTTCTCTTACTTCTACAATTATTTGGTTCTGATTAATGATAACAAGTGTACAAGTACAGAAGAATTTTATTGGTCTTCCAGAAGCTTTAGGTACCTAATGAATGCACATGATATAATACAAGCATTTAAGAAATATTGCCTCATGAAGCATAACCATGACTTCTACGCTTACTAATAGCTAAGTAAATCTGAGAAAAACAAACTCTTTTGGTTAAATCAACTTTAAATTTCAGTTTGTTGTGGGTATTGCTTGGAAATGCAATGAATTAACCTAAAGAAGGTTATGTTCATTGGACATCTAGGGTCTGTTCACAGACACTAGGGTGTTAATTTTCACAGATAACTCCCATTATCAAAGGGAACTGGTGGTGCACTTAGGGGAGAATAGAATCCCAGTGTTCATTTGAAATATTTTGATTCCTCATTAATATGGAGTGGCCAGGTGGTACACTGAAGAAATTAGAGCTAGCAATCCATCATCAGTTTGCAAGCCATATATGAATACCTTGGGAAAAAGGAGTGAAACTTTGGCAGCTAATTGAAAATAAAATTGATCTAGGTGCCTGGTGTTTGCAATACTTAAGTTTTTTTTTATAGGCAGGAGTGGAATTAGTTTGACAGTTCTGGAGAATTTTGCTTGACCTTATTCAGTGACTGACCAAGTTTGTTTTTGCTCAAATGGCAAAGTAATGACACGCCTCTTAAAATACAGGTCAGGTTCTTGCTACAGTATTCATAAGCATTCACACTGTCGTAAAGAGAGCAATGGCACAGACAATGGTGCAGAGTGAGGTAAATTTAGATATGGTGTCTTATAAATCCCAGCTTTTGCATTCTTGTCATGACTTTGTGGCTACCATAAAAGTAGAACTGTGAATGCCTAAGTAAGGGAAACAAGTCTTCTTGAATATGGCTATACAAGTTTTGAATCTTCAGAGCACAGAACTGAAGTTGAGACAGCTTGACTCAACTGGCAGCACACTATTTCTTACTCTTACTATATGGCTGGCCCTGTGACATAGAATACATTACATTCCTACCTGGGAATGCTGTATTTGGAACTGTCCTTGGGACTTGTCCACCCTGACCCACTGCATAATCAAGGTGAAGAACTTAGCCTTGAAGCTGGGAACAGAAAGTACCCTTTGAACTATGCTACCCTACAGTCCATGCAATTGACTTCTAATGAGATGATTTTAAGAGCAACCTGAGAGGAGATTCCCAGCTGGAAAAAATAGTGCCAACCATAATGATTGCTAAGCAGTAGGTGAGCTCTGTGAAGAATAGTATTGCAAGAATAAATGTTCAAATGCCTGAGGGCAAGAGGTAGGGGAGAAGAAATAGGCAGAGAATACGCAAATGGCTGTTTGTGTTTTATAAATGGTTTGTGACCTTTTGGGTAAAATGTCTGTAATGTGGCCCTCTTACAAATGCTCATCTGGCAAAAAACAGTAGACTGATTTTTGATGCTGATCTTCTACCCTTCTGTACAGGCATTAAAACTTTGATGATCAGTGGTTAACAGTGGAATAAATCTTCAACAGAAAGCATGAAATAAGGAACAATTCCCTTTTCCCTACTCTCCACAGTACTTTTCAGATAAAAAGATGTGTTCTAGCAATTGTATTTTTCTAATGTTCTGAATCACCTGTATGCTCCAAATCCAATTTTGCTCTCAAGCATCCTGCCTGTTTCAAATTACACCTAGAAGTAAACAAAAGCAACACTGGAGCACTGATAAAAGACCACTGAGAAGATAATTTTAGAAGTAATTCTTTTACTGAAACTTGAAACCTTCGAAGAAACCAAACCAAACCCCTCAGGAGTGGCAGTTGTGATTGAAGGATGAAGTGAAAATCAATCTGACAGCACCTTACTAGTCAACTGTTGAAAACCAAGGAATATATTAACATTTTTTATAAAGTCAGATGAGCTAGTTGTGCATATAGTTGTGTATTTTTGGTAGAACACAATTGTGATTCATAAAATTTGACTTTGGTGGAACTACACATATTACCAATCATTGCAGGATGAGGTGCTGCCTTGGTACTTAGGATAAAATTCACTCCTGTGCTAAGGGCTGCACAAGCCTATCCACCATCAAAATCCCACGTAAGTTCTGCTATGGATGCTTTGTGTGGTCTTGGGCAAATCGTGTAATTCCTCTCTGAGATTTAAATGGGTTCTTTGTCACAGGACTGACGTGTAACAATGCCAGCTCTCTCAATATTATTGCAAGTCTTGCACTATCTGGAGATTTCTTAGAGCATCATCTCCTGGAGTCAAGAGACCATGAAAATCTCAGGTTCCAATATACTAAAAGAAAATAAAATTTAAGCTTTAATGAATATTACAAACCTACAAATTCACTATAAAGTCTCAAAAAACAAAAGGCAGACAAGAAGCCCACATTTGGTTTTTTTTTTTATTGTTTGTTTTCTTCCTTTTAATCTCTCTTTCTTCAGGTTCCTGACTCAGGATTTTTGAATGTTTGGGGTTGGCTATACTAGAATTTTACTTTTCAAGACATATAATGTTACAGAGAAAGCAAGTGTGAGGTATGGATTTTTGTTTTTCTTCCTCTGTGTATGTGCAGTCTCCTTGTAGAGTTTGTAAAACTTAGGGTCTCATTACACATTACTCTTAAGCTATACTAAGTTCTGTGTAAAGTTAAGTGGTGTTAATGTTAGAATGAGTATGGTAAGCCTTAATGGCATCTCTGATCTACACAGCTATGATTTGCCACTAGAACGCTGGCGAGCCAGGACACCTGCTCTACATGAGGTAGGGTGGGAGAGGTAGGTTGTGGCAGTAAGAATATAGAGTTGGGAGGTGGAGAGGCATGATGGGGTGGGGGCTGTGGTGAAATGAATTCAGCCACTGAAGTGAAATGAAAGTAGTAAAAAAAAGAAGAAAAAATGAAATAAAAATGAGAAAAGTTACATGTATTAATGAATTGGGATTAGGTAGGGGTTGGGGAACTGGTAGGTAGGGGTCATGCTGTTCCAAGGGGCTGGCAGCAGTTGGGGAAAGCTGTTTTCCTTTAGTTCATTCTCTGGCTCTCATTGCCTCTGGTTGATGAAAGTAGGTAGGTAATAACTGGCTGCTTGCCAGCTCTCTCAATGTTACTTCAAGTCTTACAGTACTGAGAGATTTCTTAAAGTGCCATGGCTTGCACCACTGACTGCTTTCATGGGGCTCTACCCCCTGGGGGCAGGAAGTGTGTGTGTGTGGGGGGGGCGGGGGAGGGGGTTGGCTTGGTACCAGAGAGTTTGGGGGGATGGAAATTCCACACACAGCAGGAGTGGAGGGTGCATCTTGGGATTCTGGCAGACTGAAAACTGGTCATTTTATTTCCAAGAAGTAGTCACACTGTCACGGCGGGGTCCGCCAGGAGGGCTGTGGTCTTCCTACGGCCCCCTTACCGTGCCAAGTAGGCCCAAGGGCACCCTCGATTCTCGCCCGCCCTGTCTTGCTGGTAAATATAATAGGGAGACTGCCTTGCGTCTCCTTGGGCACGTCAACTCCTGGACCCCTCGTGGGTCTTATCCTGCACCCATGGGTGCCTTGGGGCACCCTAGCCTTATGGGCTACGCGTGGCTCCTACCAACCCCTAATACCATGCCCCAAGCCTCCCTGATGGGATAGACGTATGTCTCTTTACCTATATACTGCCCATCTCTCAGGCCTCCTCTACGTGCTCTCGCCCACTCTCTGGGCCTCCTCTGCTGTGCTGCCCTCTCTTGG